>NC_088220.1:30663005-30708005 GCF_036934945.1 Oncorhynchus masou masou | reverse complement strand
TGTGTTTTGTATGTGCCATGTGCGTGTGCACCTGTGCATGTGTACGTTCGTTCATTTGTGTGTGCTAGCGTGTGTGTGTGTGTGTTCCTGCCTGATCCGATGCCCCTTGATGAAGTGCTAGGATGGCGATGCGGATAAGCTCATGTTAAATCTCACCTGTAAATTCCCACTGCATTATTAATGTGTTACATCTAAATCCGAGATGGGTGGACAAAATAGACTATTTCCAGAAACTCATTAAAATAGTGTTAACGAATCTCTGATGTTGCCAACATCAAAGCTGAACAGTCTATATATGTGTGATGTCACATTGTGTCCTCAGATCGTTTTGGGGGATGGACAGATGTACTCCTCAGCTCTGACTTTAGTTCACTCTGAGGGTTGTTCATTGATTTAGAAGAGTGTTTCTATTGAGAAAGCTGGGCTTGTTTGAAAGTCCATCCAGCTCCGTGATCAGACACCTGGTTTTCCTCTCCTCTCTGCAACGACAGACAGTGAGTTATGTGTGCTGTGTGTATGATCACTGATAAGCACAGGGATTGGAAGTTTGAACCAGTCTCTCCCCCCCTCCCCCTCTCTCTCTCCCCGCTCTCTCCCTCCCTTTCTCTCTCCCTCTCTCTCTCTCCCCCTTTCTCTCTCTCTCTCGCTCTTCCTTCCTTTTTCTCTCTCCCTCTCCCCCTTTCTCTCACTCTCTCTATCCCTCCCTCCTTATCTCCCTCTCCCTCTCTGTCTCTCTACCTCTCTCCCTCCCTTTCTGTCTCTGATGGTTTCCCATGTTAACAGTAGTAATGGTGGTGGTGTTTGGGAGCTGAGACTAGGTTATTCCTGCAGAATTCCTTCTCAGGCTGACTATGGCTGAGGACTGATCCGGCCTGACAGGTGTTATGGCGAAGCGTCATATGCTGTGATTGCACTCTGAGTCACGCTCCTAATCGGCATGACAAAACATTTTACCACTCTGGGCCCCTGCTACAGTCACATAGAGTGTGTCCCAAATGGCACCCTATTCCCTCTATAGTGCACTACTACCAGAGCCCATAGTCTGGTCAAAAGTAGTGTGCTATGTAGGGAATATGGTTTCATTTGGACACACACAAATACTACAGCTAGAATCACACTAACACTCTATTCAAGGTCTCATGGTCTCTCCTGGTCTGTAGCATCTTGTAAAACTGACCTGGCCTTGGGTTCAGGGCTGTATTTTCGGAGACCCCCTCCTGTCTCATTCGAAGGCTACTGTCTCTACTACTCATAGCTGGCGGCCATTTTGGTCATCAGCATCAAGGTCAGAGTTTGGGTGTTCACTTAGTTGTTAGTTCAAAGGTTTATTTAAGTCAGTGCAGTCACATATCGTTCACTAAACTTTCATCATGGCCCCAGCCTTGAAGTGGGTGGGGGGTAGCCCCCGAAGTGTTGGTGGGTGACATGTTCAGGAATGATGGGGCAGGATGAGTTCACTGGGGCTGCTGTGGCATATGCTCTTAGACTGTGCTTTATGGCCATTTAATCTGTGTTGTTTTCCTCGTTGACAGACTTGGCTAACTGCAGTGTGTTTATTTACATAGATTGAGAAACCATCCAAGAAAGATTAATCAATGATGTTACCCAATTACAGATTTCCCTTTAGACCGAAGTAGTCTCTCTCTCCCTCGTTCCCTCTTGTCCCTCCTTCCCGTCTCTTCAAAATGATTGTATTACCTGAATGACAGCTCCTCTGCTCTTCATCCTTCCATCCCTGCTCTCTTGCTGCTTTACCTCCAATCCCCTGTGGATGATGTCGCCACAGGCTAGCAGGCAACAAAGGTCATGGAAAACCACTGCTCGTCGTCATCGAGTTGGCTGTTTTCTTAACCTTCATAAATTTCACTACCCTCTGCACGGAAGGCCAGGCTGTCTTATATAATTACACAATAGAATATAACCTTTTTCTCTCTTAGCTCCTTTTTTGATATATATAATATTTCTGTAGATTAGAAGTTGACACGAGTGAAAATTCATTCCTGTATTTTCCTGCACCGTCCTGATCCCCGTAACAATTCTATAACCCCGGAACTTTCCTGTCCCTTCCCGATAATAATCACTCCCGCCCCATGCCCATTTTTTGGGTGCAGAAATGTGTAGGCTATTGTGTTTGTTTAGAAAGTATTGAAAATGATTATATGCGACTGTGAAATGTGGTTGTGTTACCTACCTTAGTTAAATGCTCTGACTCCAGGCCTAAGTACGTAGCTCTGGATAATAGCATTTCCTAATTGACATGAATGTAGATGGGATTAAGCTGGAGGATGAGGACAGAGACGCCGGCTGGATGGTCTGTCTCAGCACAGCATCTGTATAAAACTGTAGCCTACAGCACTGAGCACATATTCACATTTACAACACGTTAACATTTATAACATGAACATAACATGTTTTTTCAAAACTGAGCTGCAGTAGGCTACTGCATAAGTTGATCTATTCTTATTCCACTTTCACCTCAGATGGCACTGGTCAAACAATTGCGTTTGATGGTAAAGTTGTTGTCCCATTCTCTGGTTGGTAGCCTATTTGATTAAACTGCAGTATGTTTTACTAACTGTGTACTGGTTCCTTCATTGTCAAAGACAACTCCATGAAAAATTTCTAAAACATTCCTTGGTTCTAATGTTAATGATGGGTCCTTGGTTCTAATGTTAATGTTAGTGATGGGTCCTTGGTTCTAATATTGATGTTAGTGATGGGTCCTTGGTTCTAATGTAATGTAAGTGATGGGTCCTTGGTTCCAATGTTAATGTAAGTGATGGGTCCTTGGTTCTAATATTGATGTTAGTGATGGGTCCTTGGTTCTAATGTTAATGTTAGTTATGGGTCCTTGTTTCTAATGTTAGTGATGGGTCCTTGGTTCCAATGTTAATGTTAGTGATGGGTCCTTGTTTCTAATGTTAGTGATGGGTCCTTGGTTCTAATATTGATGTTAGTGATGGGTCCTTGGTTCTAATGTTAGTGATGGGTCCTTGGTTCTAATATTAATGTAAGTGATGGGTCCTTGGTTCCAATGTTAATGTTAGTGATGGGTCCTTGGTTCCAATGTTAATGTTAGTGATGGGTCCTTGGTTCTAATATTGATGTTAGTGATGGGTCCTTGGTTCCAATGTTAATGTTAGTGATGGGTCCTTGGTTCCAATGTTGATGTTAGTGATGGGTCCTTGGTTCTAATGTTGATGTTAGTGATGGGTCCTTGTTTCCAATGTTGATGTAAGTGATGGGTCCTTGGTTCCAATGTTAATGTTAGTGATGGGTCCTTGGTTCTGATGTTAGTGATGGGTCCTTGGTTCCAATGTTGATGATGGGTCCTTTGTTCCAATGTTAATGTTAGTGATGGGTCCTTGGTTCCAATGTTGATGTAAGTGATGGGTCCTTGGTTCTGATGTTAGTGATGGGTCCTTGTTTCTAATGTTAGTGATGGGTCCTTGGTTCCAATGTTAATGTTAGTGATGGGTCCTTGGTTCCAATGTTGATGTAAGTGATGGGTCCTTGGTTCCAATGTTAATGTTAGTGATGGGTCCTTGGTTCCAATGTTAATGTTAGTGATGGGTCCTTGTTGCTAATGTTAGTGATGGGTCCTTGGTTCTAATATTGATGTTAGTGATGGGTCCTTGGTTCTAATGTTAGTGATGGGTCCTTGGTTCCAATGTTAATGTTAGTGATGGGTCCTTGGTTCTAATATTGATGTTAGTGATGGGTCCTTGGTTCCAATGTTAATGTTAGTGATGGGTCCTTGGTTCTAATGTTAATGTTAATGTTAGTGATGGGTCCTTGGTTCTAATGTTAATGTTAGTGATGGGTCCTTGGTTCTAATGTAGATGTTAGTGATGGGTCCTTGGTTCTGATGTTAGTGATGGGTCCTTGGTTCCAATGTTAATGTTAGTGATGGGTCCTTGGTTCTGATGTTAGTGATGGGTCCTTGGTTCCAATGTTAATGTTAGTGATGGGTCCTTGGTTCTGATGTTAGTGATGGGTCCTTGGTTCCAATGTTAATGTTAGTGATGGGTCCCTGGTTCTGATGTTAGTGATGCGTCCTTGGTCCCAATGTTAATGTTAGTGATGGGTCCCTGGTTCTGATGTTAGTGATGGGTCCTTGGTTCCAATGTTAATGTTAGTGATGGGTCCTTGGTTCCAATGTTAATGTTAGTGATGGGTCCTTGGTTCTGATGTTAGTGATGGGTCCTTGGTTCTGATGTTAGTGATGGGTCCTTGGTTCTAATGTTAATGTTAGTGATGGGTCCCTGGTTCTGATGTTAGTGATGGGTCCTTGGTTCCAATGTTAATGTTAGTGATGGGTCCTTGGTTCTAATATTGATGTTAGTGATGGGTCCTTGGTTCCAATGTTAATGTTAGTGATGGGTCCTTGGTTCTAATGTTAATGTTAATGTTAGTGATGGGTCCTTGGTTCTAATGTTAATGTTAGTGATGGGTCCTTGGTTCTAATGTTGATGTTAGTGATGGGTCCTTGGTTCTGATGTTAGTGAACGGTCCTTGGTTCCAATGTTAATGTTAGTGATGGGTCCTTGGTTCTGATGTTAGTGATGGGTCCTTGGTTCTAATGTTAATGTTAGTGATGGGTCCCTGGTTCTGATGTTAGTGATGGGTCCTTGGTTCCAATGTTAATGTTAGTCCCACTCTCTGGTTGGTAGCCTATTTGATTAAACTGCAGTATGTTTTACTAACTGTGTACTGGTTCCTTCATTGTCAAAGACAACTCCATGAAAAATTTCTAAAACATTCCTTGGTTCTAATGTTAATGATGGGTCCTTGGTTCTAATGTTAATGTTAGTGATGGGTCCTTGGTTCCAATGTTAGTGATGGGTCCTTGGTTCTAATATTGATGTTAGTGATGGGTCCTAGGTTCTAATGTAATGTAAGTGATGGGTCCTTGGTTCCAATGTTAATGTAAGTGATGGGTCCTTGGTTCTAATATTGATGTTAGTGATGGGTCCTTGGTTCTAATGTTAATGTTTGTTATGGGTCCTTGTTTCTAATGTTAGTGATGGGTCCTTGGTTCCAATGTTAATGTTGTGATGGGTCCTTGTTTCTAATGTTAGTGATGGGTCCTTGGTTCTAATATTGATGTTAGTGATGGGTCCTTGGTTCTAATGTTAGTGATGGGTCCTTGGTTCTAATATTGATGTTAGTGATGGGTCCTTGGTTCCAATGTTAATGTTAGTGATGGGTCCTTGGTTCCAATGTTGATGTTAGTGATGGGTCCTTGGTTCCAATGTTAATGTTAGTGATGGGTCCTTGGTTCCAATGATGATGTTAGTGATGGGTCCTTGTTTCCAATGTTGATGTAAGTGATGGGTCCTTGGTTTCAATGTTAATGTTAGTGATGGGTCCTTGGTTCCAATGTTAATGATGGGTCCTTGGTTCCAATGTTAATGTTAGTGATGGGTCCTTGGTTCCAATGTTGATGTAAGTGATGGGTCCTTGGTTCTGATGTTAGTGATGGGTCCTTGTTTCTAATGTTAGTGATGGGTCCTTGGTTCCAATGTTAATGTTAGTGATGGGTCCTTGGTTCCAATGTTAATGTTAGTGATGGGTCCTTGTTGCTAATGTTAGTGATGGGTCCTTGGTTATAATATTGATGTTAGTGATGGGTCCTTGGTTCTAATGTTAGTGATGGGTCCTTGGTTCCAATGTTAATGTAAGTGATGGGTCCTTGGTTCTAATATTGATGTTAGTGATGGGTCCTTGTTGCTAATGTTAGTGATGGGTCCTTGGTTCTAATATTGATGTTAGTGATGGGTCCTTGGTTCCAATGTTAATGTTAGTGATGGGTCCTTGGTTCTAATGTTAATGTTAATGTTAGTGATGGGTCCTTGGTTCTAATGTTAATGTTAGTGATGGGTCCTTGGTTCTAATGTTAATGTTAGTGATGGGTCCTTGGTTCCAATGTTAATGTTAGTGATGGGTCCTTGGTTCTGATGTTAGTGATGGGTCCTTGGTTCCAATGTTAATGTTAGTGATGGGTCCTTGGTTCTGATGTTAGTGATGGGTCCTTGGTTCCAATGTTAATGTTAGTGATGGGTCCCTGGTTCTGATGTTAGTGATGGGTCCTTGGTTCCAATGTTAATGTTAGTGATGGGTCCTTGGTTCCAATGTTAATGTTAGTGATGGGTCCTTGGTTCTGATGTTAGTGATGGGTCCTTGGTTCTAATGTTAATGTTAGTGATGGGTCCCTGGTTCTGATGTTAGTGATGGGTCCTTGGTTCCAATGTTAATGTTAGTGATGGGTCCTTGGTTCTAATGTCAATGTAAGTGATCGGTCCTTGGTTCCAATATTTATGTTAGTGATGGGTCCTTGGTTCTAATATTGATGTTAGTGATGGGTCCTTGGTTCCAATGTTAATGTTAGTGATGGGTCCTTGGTTCTAATGTTAATGTTAATGTTAGTGATGGGTCCTTGGTTCTAATGTTAATGTTAGTGATGGGTCCTTGGTTCTAATGTTAATGTTAGTGATGGGTCCTTGGTTCCAATGTTAATGTTAGTGATGGGTCCTTGGTTCTGATGTTAGTGATGGGTCCTTGGTTCCAATGTTAATGTTAGTGATGGGTCCTTGGTTCTGATGTTAGTGATGGGTCCTTGGTTCCAATGTTAATGTTAGTGATGGGTCCCTGGTTCTGATGTTAGTGATGGGTCCTTGGTTCCAATGTTAATGTTAGTGATGGGTCCTTGGTTCTGATGTTAGTGATGGGTCCTTGGTTCTAATGTTAATGTTTGTGATGGGTCCCTGGTTCTGATGTTAGTGATGGGTCCTTGGTTCCAATGTTAATGTTAGTGATGGGTCCTTGGTTCTAATGTCAATGTAAGTGATGGGTCCTTGGTTCCAATATTTATGTTAGTGATGGGTCCTTGGTTCTAATATTGATGTTAGTGATGGGTCCTTGGTTCTAATGTTAATGTTAGTGATGGGTCCTTCGTTCTAATGTTAATGTAAGTGATGGGTCCTTGGTTCTGATGTTAGTGATGGGTCCTTGTTTCTAATGTTAGTGATGGGTCCTTGGTTCCAATGTTAATGTTAGTGATGGGTCCTTGGTTCCAATGTTGATGTAAGTGATGGGTCCTTGGTTCCAATATTAATGTTAGTGATGGGTCCTTGTTTCTAATGTTAGTGATGGGTCCTTGGTTCTAATATTGATGTTAGTGATGGGTCCTTGGTTCTAATGTTAGTGATGGGTCCTTGGTTCCAATGTTAATGTTAGTGATGGGTCCTTGGTTCTAATATTGATGTTAGTGATGGGTCCTTGGTTCCAATGTTAATGTTAGTGATGGGTCCTTGGTTCTAATGTTAATGTTAGTGATGGGTCCTTGGTTCTAATGTTGATGTTAGTGATGGGTCCTTGGCTCTAATGTTAATGTTAGTGATGGGTCCTTGGTTCCAATGTTAATGTTAGTGATGGGTCCTTGGTTCTGATGTTAGTGATGGGTCCTTGGTTCCAATGTTAATGTTAGTGATGGGTCCTTGGTTCCAATGTTAATGTTAGTGATGGGTCCCTGGTTCTGATGTTAGTGATGGGTCCTTGGTTCCAATGTTAATGTTAGTGATGGGTCCTTGGTTCCAATGTTAATGTTAGTGATGGGTCCTTGGTTCTGATGTTAGTGATGGGTCCTTGGTTCCAATGTTAATGTTAGTGATGGGTCCCTGGTTCTGATGTTAGTGATGGGTCCTTGGTTCTAATGTCAATGTAAGTGATGGGTCCTTGGTTCCAATATTTATGTTAGTGATGGGTCCTTGGTTCTAATATTGATGTTAGTGATGGGTCCTTTGTTCTAATGTTAATGTTAGTGATGGGTCCTTGGTTCTGATGTTAATTTTAGTGATTGGTCCTTGGTTCTAATGCTAATGTTAGTGATGGGTCCTTGGTTCTAATGTGAATGATTGGTCCTTGGTTCTAATGTTGATGTTAGTGATGGGTCCTTGGTTCTAATGTTGATGTTAGTGATGGGTCCTTGGTTCTATTGTTGATGTTAGTGATGGGTCCTTGGTTCTATTGTTGATGTTAGTGATGGGTCCTTGGTTCTAATGTTGATGTTAGTGATGGGTCCTAGGTTCTAATGTTAATGTTAGTGATGGGTCCTTGGTTATAATGTTAGTGATGGGTCATTGGTTCTGATGTTAATGTTAGTGATGGGTCCTTGGTTCTAATGTTAATGTTAGTGATGGGTCCCTGGTTCTGATGTTAGTAATGGGTCCTTGGTTCTAATGTTGATGTTAGTGATGGGTCCTTGGTTGTAATGTTAATGTTAGTGATGGGTCCTTGGTTCTAATGTTAATGATGTGTCCTTGGTACTAATGTTTGTGATGGGTCCTTGCTTCTAATTTTAGTGATGGGTCCCTGTTTCTGATGTTAGTAATGGGTCATTGGTTCTAATGTTGATGTTAGTGATGGGTCCTTGGCTCTAATGTTAATGTTAGTGATGGGTCCTTGGTTGTAATGTTAATGTTAGTGATGCGTCCTTGGTTCTAATGTTAATGATGTGTCCTTGGTACTAATGTTTGTGATGTGTCCTTGCTTCTAATGATAGTGATGGGTCCTTGGTTCTAATGTTAATGTTAGTGATGGGTCCTTGGTTTGCTATATTAGACCTAACCAATAACATTGTTGTTTTAATGAAATGCTCCACACATGACATATTTCTGTCCCAAATACTCTGTTTGTAACTATTCCTGTACTGGTTGTTCCTGTGGACTGTCCTCGACTTCACTTCCATTAGAATCCATTGGGAGTCCTGTTCCCGGGTCAACCTCTAATTCAGATCGACATGGCAACTGGACAGATGGTACAGAGAATCTTAGATCATTTTTACGTTTACAGTTTTCTGTTTATGTACTGTAGGTTGGTGATCAAGTGCTTCCCTGGTACTGTAGAAGATACTTGGATGTTCATCTTAAGAGGTTCTAAACATTATTAAGAAGTATGGCACTAGGATTTATGGCAGGGAGTCTAATGATGCATGTCGCTTTGTCAGGCGTTTTATTTATTTACCCGAGTCAGTTAAGAACAAATTCTTATTTACAATGATGGCCTACCAGGGAACAGTGGGTTAACTGCCTTTTTCAGGGGCAAAACAACACATTTTACCATGTCAGCTCTGGGATTTGATCCAGCAACCGTTTAGTTACTGGCCCAATGTTCTAACCACTAGGCTAGGGGCCATCCCTGACTAAAATGAAGGACAAGGACACTGTCCTGCTCCTAACTAACTTCTACCATGCTCATAGGACCGACCAATGATACTATGTTTGCATATGTGTGAACGTGGTGTGTAAAATGTAATGGCTAATCTGTATCAACCCCATGTCTCCATGCTTACAGGCTAGCTGGGGGCTGCTAGTAGCTTTACTACTTTGACTTAACACCTTCCAGGGCTTGGCGTCCCGCTTGCGGGACAACTTCCGGTGGAACTGGAGGCATAAAAATAGGCATAAAAATAAATAGGCATAAAAATTATGGATTTTAAACATTTAGGTACAAATAAGTGTCTTATATCGGTTGAAAGCTTAAATTCTTGTTAATCTAACTGCACTGTCATGCGTTTGTTTGAGGACGGCGCCCCACATCAAAATATTTTTCTACCGCCATAGGTCTCATAAATTCACAAATGGTGATTAAACATTCACTTACTTTTTGAAAATCTATCCATGTCGTCATTTTGTTTGATAAAACCCTTCCTTATATCCCAAAATGTCAGTTTAGTTGGCGCCATCGATTTGAGTAATCCACTCTTTCAACATGCAGAGAAAGGAATCAGAAAATCTACCCCTAAACTTTGTTTCAACAAGTCAAAATCCATTTATATTTACTCTTCAGATACTCATAGAATTACGGAAAGAAGTGTGTTCAATAGGAAACCGATGTTAGCAGTTGCGTTCCTGTCTTCATGGCGAGTGCAAACACAAATTTCCAAGACTGTGTCCCTGTACTAAAACTTATATTTCTTATTTATTTTTGAAGTTACAAGCCTGAAACCTTGAACATAGACTGCTGACACCCTGTGGAAGCCATAGGAATTGCATACAGGAAGCATATTTTCAATATGACCTTGTACTTGCCATTCTAAAAAAAAATCATTCTGGTTGGTTTTTCTTTGGATTTTCTCCTACCATATCTATTGTGTTATATTCTCCTTCATTATTTTAACAATTCTACAAACTTCAAAGTGTGTTCTTTTCAATGGTACCAGTTATGTGCATATCCTGGCTTCAGTGACTGAGCAACAGGCAGTTTATTTTGGGCACATCATTCAGGCGGAAATTGAGAAAAAAGGGCCTAGCCCTAAGAAATACTATTAAGGCCTGACAGTTTTGCTCTTTTCACCCCTCCCCCCTCCCACACACACACCATTTCTGGACTAGGAAGAGCTTGTGGGTTGATTTTCAGGTGTCTTTACCAGTCCAGACCATTGCATATTGAGCAGACTGGACAGCTGGATTGTGTGGTTAGGAGGCTCTGCTACAGAACTCCTCTTATCATCCCATTGTTTTATGATCTCTGTCTCCCCACAGGCCAATAACCAAGCAATTAACTGTGAGCCATCAAATATCTTCTGGTGTAAAAATCTCTCAGTTAAGCTCTAAGTCTGTCTGCATAGTACCAAGTTTTTGTCATGTATATTAACCGAATAACCGGTGATGATATTTGGGGTTATTCTTAGAATGTGCCTTCGTCTTAAAGAGGAGAACATGGACGATGCTCTGTCGAGATGCTGTATCTCTCCCTCTGTGACATTTGAATCAAAGTGGCTGGGCAGCAACGTGGCATTGGTGTCCAAAGTGCTCCCTGATTGTGTTTAAATCTTCTTGTGACTCCCCATCCCAGGTCCGGGAGCGTAATCATCGCCTGACACTAATTAGCATAACGCAACGGACATAAATATCCCTAGAGAATATTCCTATTCATGAAAATCACAAATGAAATAAATTGAGACACAGCTTAGTCTTTTGTTAATCACCCTGTCATCTCAGATTTTCAAAATATGCTTTACAGCCAAAGCTAGACAAGCATTTGTGTAAGTTTATCGATAGCCTAGCATAGCATTATGACTTGCTAGCAGCAGGCAACCTTGTCACGAATCAGAAAAGCAATCAAATTAAATCGTTTACCTTTTATGAACTTCAGATGTTTTCACTCACGAGACTCCCAGGTAGATAGCCAAAGTAATTTTTTTCCCAAAAGATTATTTTTGTAGGCGAAATAGCTCCGTTTGTTCTTCACGTTTGGCTGAGAAATCGCCCGGAAATTGCAGTCACGAAAACGGCAAAAAATATTCAAAATTCGCTCCATAATATCGACAGAAACATGGCAAACATTGTTTATAATCAATCCTCAAGGTATTTTTCAAATATCTATTCGATAATATATCCATCGGGACAATTAGTTTTTCAGTAGGCCCGATTGGAGTAATGGCTACCTCTGTATTTTATGCGAGAGTCACCCTGGGAGCCATCACGTGACCACTTACACAATGTAGCCACCTACGGCTATTCTTCAACATAAATGCGTAAAACTACGTCACAATGCTGTAGACACCTTGGGGAATATGTAGAAAGCGTAAGCTGGTTGATAGCACATTCACAGCTCAATAGGGACTCATTGGAACGCAGAGCTTTCAAAATATGGGGCACTTCCGGATTGGATTTTTCTCAGGCTTTCGCCTGCAACATCAGTTCTGTTATACTCACAGACAATATCTTTACAGTTTTGGAAACGTTAGAGTGCTTTCTATCCAAAGCTGTCAATTATATGCATATTCTAGCATCTTGTCCTGACAAAATATCCCTTTTAAAACGGGAACATTTTTTTTCTCCAAAAATGAAAATACTGCCCCTAGAGTCGCAACAGGTTTTAAATTCCAAATGGAAAATGGGATGTTGTAGCAGAACTGAGTGATGAAACTGGCTAGTTCATTAGCCGCATAAAATGGCCGCCCAGACCAGACAGAACGGTGATATGTTTCTGTGGTGGTTGAGTGCTTGTAGATCAGTCTGCTCTCAAGTTCTAAAGCTGCCTTGTTTCCTAGATACCATCTGAACCTATATAGGACTCTCTAGTGAAGCTGAGATGGAGACATACAGTATTGCACCAACACAGAACATCATGGATACTGTCACTTTCTACAGACTTAAGGGATTGATGCCTTTCCTACACGCTTCTCGGTAGTTGGTATTCATACTTATCTTATGAAGGTGTGTGACAGTCTTTGGGGCATGGTTCCCTTGGACACGTTGAATAAATCTAATTCAACCGCTGAAGACCCTCTCACTTGCTGGCCTTGTGGAATTTTCTTAATATCTTAAGTCATCCCTTTAAATACGGTGTATATTTAATTGTTGACAGACAACAATACATTAAGAGAACGGATTCATTATATACATGCATACATACATACATGCATACATACATACATACATACATACATACACACACACACACACACACACACACACACACACACACACACACACACACACACACACACACACACACACACACACACACACACACACACACACACACACACACACACACACACACACATACATACATACATACATGGGGAGAACAAGTATTTGATACACTGCCGATTTTGCAGAGAGACTGTGTTGTTTGTGTCACACTGCTTTATCTTGGCCAGGTCGCAGTTGTAAATGAGAACGTGTTCTCAACTGGCCTACCTGGTTAAATAAAGGTGAAATAAAAAATGTAAATAAATAACACAGCCAAGTATTGCACCATGCGTTGGGTTCAAACTGCTCCGCTCCATAACCATTCAATTAGCCTACTGTTACTAATGATCCTCAGCAACAACCACATGTCTGTGATGGCATTTACAGAGGAAGCAAATGAAGGTAGACGAAACAATGTAATTCAATGGAATGATAATGTAAACTATAGGGAACTGAAGGAAATTAACAGTACATTGACAGTTAAAAGTGTTATTATTAGGCCTACTGAATGTCCATACTTATAGTGACTAATATTTAACATGATAGAAAGAGGAAACAGAAGGCAGGGGAAACCTATAATTAAGACCTTTGAGAGTTCCCATCCTGCAAGTTAAGAGGCCGTACAATTGAAATTCTGCATAATGGCACAGCATTTTATCAACTTTACTTTGTACAGTTTTCTGCTATACGACTCGTTTCTAGCAATCATAAGGTAAAATAGATGTGAAAAAGGTGTCATTTATATTTATACTTCCCTTATACAAACAGATTACTCATTTATCTAGCTTAAATTACAGTGAATGGTGAATGCTGTTATTTCAATACAAAAAAAATAAAACAGATGGTTTTTCCACTTAGAAGCCTCTATCTTCCGATTCTATCTTCCGTTGTTCGTTGGTCTTTGCGACAGACGGACATGACAATGCAGATGCTACAGTGACTGAGTTAGTGCCCATCTTTGTCTGGACACACTACTACAAATAGCTACGTGGTGCATATTCATGATCATCAAATATTCAACATGACATAAGCAAATCTAAGACTTGAGAGCATATTCAGTGTGCATTACGTTAACAAAATGGTTTCACCAAGAGACCGGAGCATCTTACATATACACTACATGACCAGGAGTATGTGGACACCTGCTCATCAGCATTAATATGGAGTCAGTACCCCTTTTGCTGCTATAACAGCCTCCACTCTTCTGGGAAGGCTTTCCACTAAATGTTGGAACATTGCTATTGGGCCTTGCTTCCATTCAACCACGAGAGCATTAGTGAGGTTGAGCTTTGATGTTGGGCCATTAGGCCTGGCTTGCAGTCGGCGTTCTAATTCATCCCAGAAGTGTTTGATGGGGTTGAGGTCAGTTTGAGGTCAAGTTCTTCCACACCGATCTCAACAAACCATTTCTGTATGGACCTCGCTTTGTCCACAGGGGCATTGTCATTCTGAAATAGGAAAGGGTCTTCCTCAAACTGTTACTACAAAGTTGTACAGAATTGTCTAGAATGTCATTGTATGCTGTAGTGTTAAGATTTGCCTTCATGGGAACTAAAATGCCTAGCCCGAACCATGAAAAACAGCCCAGACCATTAGTCCTCATCCACCAAACTTTACAGTTGGCACTATGCATTGGGGCAGGTAGCTTTCTCCTGGCATCTGCCAAACCCAGATTCGTCCGTTGGACTGCCAGATGGTGAAGCGTGATTCATCATTCCAGAGAAAGCGTTTTTAATGTTCCAGAGTCCAATGGCGGCTTTACGCCACTCCAGCCGATGCTTGTCACTGCGCATGGTGATCTTAAGCTTGTGTCCGGCTGCTCGGCCATAGAAACCCATTTCATGAAGCTCCCGACAAACAGTTCAAACAGGCAGACATTTGACGAACTGATTTGTTGGAAAGGTGGCATCCTATGACGGTGCGATGTTGAAAGTCACTGAGCTCTTCAGCAAGGCCATTCTACTGCCGATGTTTGTCTATGGAGATTCCATGACTGTGTGCTCGATTTTATGCACTTGTCAGCAACTGGTGTGGCTGAAATGGCCGAATCCACTCATTTGAAGGGCTGTCCACAGGTAAACAGTAGGAAGATTTGTATCTTACTGACTTGGTGTTCTGTACTAGACAGTGCTCCATGTAGACATGGCTATAGCCACGCTAGTAATCTGTTAATGCATCTGTTAATGCATGTTTTTAATGATGAGCCCGCTGGACAACCAGCCATTTGAAGAGACCAGGATGGGCTTCGGCTTTAACGTTCACCCTGTCAGTAATCAATGACAATTTAATATGCAGGCCCAGTCCGCTATACCTAATCAACAAAGAGGCACTCGAGCAGATAACTGTGATGTAGCAATTAATTTTTAATTGATAAGATTGTTCCCCATTAAATAGGTATCAACCGTCGTAGACAGCCAAAGACTCCATGGGGAACTACCGTTGGGTTCCTCAATACTCTGACATTATCACATTTCATCACCATCCATGCACCAACGACAGCACCAGCGATCCTCGCCTCTCACCCCTTAGCCCAGTGGCTGTTGTCATGGTGATTATCTGCAACAACTTGCAGCTGCTTGGTCACGGTTGTTCTGGCACTTGCTCCTCCTCGTGCCAGCCCTGTTTAAACGTACACTTAGTCACACAGCTGCGGTGAAAACACTGGTGCTGGGAACATGACGCTATGGAAAGGACTGGTTATTGGCAGGGCCGTATAATTGTAGCGTCAAGACACTCCCTAGAGAGAACCAAAGCAGGGATCCTGTCATAGTAACACTAAGACTGGCACTATCACTGTATAACTGGCAGTTATGGATGAAGACTGTCATAAAAACAAAATAACCGTTGTGTGTGTAACGTTGGGGGGTGGAGCTGACAGCTGACTGAGCAGTTTCCTTCCTCTCCGGCAACTGTGTTAGGAAGGACACCTGTATCTTTATAGTGACTGGGTGTATTGATACACCATCCAAAGTGTAATTGATAACTTCACCATGCTTCAAGGGATATTCAATGTCTTCTTATTCATTTTTACCCATCTACCAATAGATGCCCTTCTTTGCGAGTCATTGGAAAACCTCCCTGGTCTTAATGATTAAATCAACTGGTAAGAGCTGATGGTGATATGATTAAGAGAGAGAAAAAAATTCCCTATTAGGGTGCGGTGCCTGGCCTTAACAGGAAACAGGTATAATAAAAGCCTGTAGTTCAACCTGCCCCCGGCTTAGGAGCACTTAGAGAGTGTTACCTACAGCACTCCTGAGAGGCTGGGCAGCAGGTACACGTGTGGTGTTCAATTGCCACATTCACACGGAGGTCGCAAACCCTCGAGAACCTTCTTCTGCCAGAACTGACCACCACTGCCAGCGAGGGCTGTCTGGCACACGTATTAGCCCCTGACTTCTCACCCTTTCTTTCTCATTCCCTCTCCTCTCTCTCTCACCTTCTCTCTCTGTCTCTCTCCTTCCCTCTCCTTCTCTCCCCTTTTCGCTCCTTCTCTCTTCTCTCTCTCTCTCTCTCTCTCTCTCTCTCTCTCTCTCTCTCTCTCTCTCTCTCTCTCTCTCTCTCTCTCTCTCTCTCTCTCTCTCTCTCTCTCTCTCTCTCTCTCTCTCTCTCTCTCTTCTCTCTTCATATCTCTCCACCAGCTGGCCCTATTTGTAATATGTCTGACTCCACAATGAGAACAAAAATATTTGCTGTGAATCTTTCGGCAGCTATTTTCTGTTTTCAGGAGAAAGACAATGCAATTAGTTGCTGAACTTGCTGTAAACATGGAACCTGTATCTGTCAGCGGTACATCAAACCTCTAATGTAGATTCAGTCTACGAGTCCGTGAGACACAGCCCCTCTGACATCACTGGATTGGCTCCTCAGCTGGTCAGTTACAGGGATCAGGGGGAAGCAAATGTCCTTCTGCTTCTGCCAATTAAATTACACTGACTGACAGTTGCCACGGTAACAAGTTTCTATTTCAAGGCTATGTTGTAAAGGAGGCTGTAGAAATGCTATTGTTTTCCTAGAGCTCGGGTAACATGGTGGTCATCAGGAATGGGGGTTTAACACTGCTGTTGTGATATTGCCTCAGGACGTTAAAGGGAGGATAGGGATTGGCTTCCTGCTGTGTTGATGTTAGTGTGTCTTTTTCTTGTTGTGG
This sequence comes from Oncorhynchus masou masou, assembly GCF_036934945.1. Lineage (NCBI taxonomy): Eukaryota > Metazoa > Chordata > Actinopteri > Salmoniformes > Salmonidae > Oncorhynchus > Oncorhynchus masou. The sequence continues at coordinate 30,691,370 of NC_088220.1, read as the reverse complement.
TGTTGCGTAACAGGTTCGGTGTGGGTGGGACAATAACATGAAGTGTTTGTGTGTGTGGCAAGGACACACGTTAGTGGCACGGACACACACACTGCTGCTGTCTTGGGCCAGTTCTCTCTTTTTATCTCAATGAGACTAACCTAGATAAATAAAGGTTTTTAAACACACACTACCCCACCACTCCAACCCCCCGCTGGCACCTCTGTTGTGCTCTGATGTGTGGGTTGTCCTTTAGAAGCACCTCTCTTAAATCACAGGGCAGGACCCTGGAGAGATGAGATGAGGCGTGCTAATTTTAGACTCAATGTTTTGGACTGGTCAGTGGGGTCCTGGGGGGGGCATTTATCTAACAGATGGTGACCTCTGCCCTATTTTGACTCCTGACCCACAGAAATCCCCTTTAAAACTTGTAGTGTCCCAGGGATAAGAGAGAGATGCAGCATCAGAAATTACACCCTATTCCCTATACAGTGCACTAGTTTTGATCAGGGCCCATAGGGCTCTGGTGAAAAGTAGGGCACTATGTAAGGTATATGGTGCCATTTCAGATGCAACCAGATAGACTGCAGTAGTTACTGTATATCCAGACTATTATTACATTCTCAAAGCCAATCTCAGAGAAGTAGGAATTAAAGATATTCCCTTCCCTGGTGGCTCTCGGATGTCAGTTTATCATGTGTGTTAACGGGGAACTCTGTTGAGATTCTCTCCTTCTCTCTCTCCCTTCCCCGTTCTCTGTCAGTGAGTGGCAGGAGAGCTTAGCCTAGCTCGCTGTGCTGTGTAGGGTATTCATAAAAGATACACAACTACACGTCTGCATGGCCTGGCTGCATTATTAATGTTTAGGTGTAGAGCAAAATCCTACCCTGTTCTCTCTCTCTCTCTCTCCTCTCTCCTTCTCTCTATCTCTCCCTCTCTCCTACTCTCTCTCTGTCTCACTCTCTCGCTCTCCCTCACTCTCTCGCTCTCCCTTCTCTCTCTCTCTCTCTCTCTCTCTCTTTCTCTCTCTCTCTTTCGCCTACTCTCTCTCCTCTCTCTCTCTCTCTTTCTCTCTTGGTGCGCTATGCTCTCAGGTTGTGTAATGGAGTCCATGTACCAATTCTCGGGCCGACTCTTTTCTCTGTATATATCAGTGATGTCGCTCTTGCTGTGACTGATTCTTTGATCCACCTCTAAGCAGACGACACCATTCTGTATACATCTGGCCCTTCTTTGGACACTGTGTTAACAAACCTCCAAACCAGCTTCAACGCCATACAACACTCATTCTTTGGCCTCCAACGGCTAGTAAAACGAAATGCATGCTCTTCAACTGATCGCTGCCCGCACCTGCCCGCCCAACTAGCATCACTATTCTGGACAGTTCTGACTTATAATATGTGGACAACTATAAATGCCTCGGTGTCTGGCTAGACAGTAAACTCTCCTTCCAGACTCACATTAAGCATCTCCAATCCAAAGTTAAATCTAGAATCGGCTTCCTATTTCGCAACAAAGCATCCTTCACTCATGCTGCCAAACATACCCTCGTAAAACTGACTATCCTACCGATCCTTGACTTCAGCTATGTCATTTACAAAATAGCCTCCAACACTCTACTCAGCAAATTGGATGCAGTCTATCACAGTGCCATCCGTTTCGTCACCAAAGCACCATATACTACCCACCACTGCGACCTGTACGCTCTCGTTGGCTTGTCCTCGCTACATTTCCGTCGCCAAACCCACTGGCTCCAGGTCATCTATAAGACTTTGCTAGGTAAAGCCCCGCCTTATCTCAGCTCACTGGTCACCATAGCAGCACCCACCTGTAGCACGCGCTCCAGCAGGTATATTTCACTGGTCATCCCCAACGCCAATTCCTACTTTGGCCTTTCCTTCCAGTTCTCTGCTGCCAATGACTAGAACGAATTGCAAAAATCACTGAAGTTGGAGACTTATCTCCCTCACGAACTTTAAGCGTCAGCTATCAGAGCAGCTTACTGATCGCTGCAGCTGTACACAGCTCATCGGTAAATAGCCGATCCAACCAACTACCTACCTCATCCCCATATTTGTTTTAGTTTTTCTACTCTTTTGCACACCAGAATTTCTACTTGCACATCCTCATCTGCACATATATCACTCCAGTGTAAATTGCTAAATTGTCATTACTTCGCCACTATTGGTCTATTTATTGCCTTACCTCCTTACTTCATTTGCACACACTGTATATAGATTTTTCTATTGTGTTATTTACTGTACGTTTGTTTATTCCATGTGTAACTCTGTTGTTTTTGTCACACTGCTTTGATTTATCTTGGCCAGGTCGCAGTTGAAAATGTGAACTTGTTCTCAACTAGCCTACCTGCTTAAATAAAGGTGAAAAAATAGAAAGGGACGTGTTCCATAGCAGTGGCATCTAATGTTCCACTCCTGCACACACTGACACACTGCACACACTGCACACACTGCACACACAGCACACACTGCCACACTGCACACACTGACACACTGCACACACTGACACACTGCACACACTGACACACTGACACACTCACCTGCACACACTGACACACTGACACACTCACCTGCACACACTGACACACTCACCTGCACACACTGACACACTCACCTGCACACACTGACACACTCAGCTGCACACACTGACACACTCAGCTGCACACACTGACACACTCAGCTGCACACACTGACACACTCAGCTGCACACACTGACACACTCAGCTGCACACACTGACACACTCAGCTGCACACACTGACACACTCACCTGCACACACTGACACACTGACACACTCACCTGCACACACTGACACACTGACACACTCACCTGCACACACTGCACACACTGACACACTCACCTGCACAGACACACTGACACACTGCACACACTGACACACTCACCTGCACACACTGACACACTCACCTGCACACACTGACACACTGACACACTCACCTGCGCACACTGACACACTCTGACACCTGCACACACTGACACACTGACACACTGCACACACTGACACACTGCACACACTGACACACTGACACACTCACCTGCACACACTGACACACTGACACACTCACCTGCACACACTGACACACTGCACACACTGACACACACTGACACACTCCTGCACACACTGACACACTCACCTGCACACACTGACACACTCAGCTGCACACACTGACACACACACTGCACACACTGCACACACTGACACACTCACACTGACACACACTGCACACACTCACTCACCTGCACACACTGACATACTGACACACTCACCTGCACACACTGACACACTCCTGCACACACTGACACACTCACCTGCACACACTGACACACTCACCTGCACACACTGACACACTGACACACTCACCTGCACACACTGACACACTCACCTGCACACACTGACACACTCACCTGCACACACTGACACACTCACCTGCGCACACTGACAAACTCACCTGCGCACACTGACACACTGACACACTCACCTGCACACACTGACACACTCACCCGCACACACTGACACACTCATTTATCTTGGCCAGGTCGCAGTTGAAAATGTGAACTTGTTCTCAACGAGCCTACCTGGTTAAATAAAGGTGAAAAAATAGAAAGGGACGTGTTCCATAGCAGTGGCATCTAATGTTCCACTCCTGCACACACTGACACACTGCACACACACACACTGCACACACTGCACACACTGCACACACTGCACACACTGCACACACTGCACACACTGCACACTGACACACTGCACACACTGCACACACTGACACACTGCACACACTGACACACTGACACACTGCACACACTGCACACACTGACACACACTGACACACACTGCACACACTGACACACTGCACACACTGACACAAACACACTGCACACACTGACACACTGCACACACTGACACACTGACACACTCACCTGCACACACTGACTCACTGACACACTCACCTGCACACACTGACTCACTGACACACTCACCTGCACACACTGACACACTCACCTGCACACACTGACACACTCACCTGCACACACTGACACACTCACCTGCACACACTGTCACACTCAGCTGCACACACTGTCACACACTCACACTGACACACTCACCTGCACACACTGACATCACTGACACACTCACCTGCGCACACTGACACACTCACCTGCACACACTGACACACACACACTGACACACTGACACACTCACCTGCTGACACACACACTCACCTGACACACTGACACACACCTGCGCACACTGACACACTGACACACTCACCTGCACACACTGACACACTGACACACTCACCTGCACAAAATGTGACACACTCAGCTGCTACACTGTTAACACTCACCTACACTGACACACCTGCACACACTAGAAAGGGACACACTCAGCACTGGCATCTACACTGTTCACACTCACTGACGACACTACCTGCACACACTGACACACTGCACACACAGGACACACACTCCTGCACACACTGACACACACTGCGACACACACTGACACACTGCGCACACTGACACACTCACCTGCACTGACACACTGACACACACTGCACACACTGCACACACTGACACACACACTGCACACACACTGACACACTGACACACACTGCACACTGACACACTGCACACACTGCACACACACTGCACACACTGACACTGCACACACTGACACACACTGACACACTCACACACTGCACACACTGACCTGCACACACTGACACACTGCACACACTGACACACACTGACACACTGCACACACTGTCACACTCACACACTGACACACTGCACACCTGTCAACTGCACCTGCACACTGACACACTGACACACCCTGCACACACGCACACTGACACACTCACCTGCACACACTGACACACTCACCTGCACACACTGACACACTCACCTGACACACACTGACACACTCACACCTGCGCACACTGACACACTCACCTGCGCACACTGACACACTCACCTGCACACACTGACACTCACCTGCACACACTGACTGCACACACTGACACACTCACCTGCTTGCACACTGTTCCATAGCACACTAATGTTCCACTCCTGCACACACTGACACACTGACACACTCACCTGCGCACACTGACACACTCACCTGCACACACTGACACACTCACCTGCACACACTGACACACTCACCTGCACACACTGACACACTCACCTGACACACTGACACACTCACCTGCACACACTGACACACTCACACACTGCACACACTGACACACTGACACACACTGCACACCTGACACACACTGACACACTGACACACTCACCTGCACACACTGACACACTCACCTGCACACACTGACACACTCACCTGCACACACTGACACACTCACCTGCACACACTGTCACACTCAGCTGCACACACTGACACACTCACCTGCACACACTGACACACTCACCTGCACACACTGACACACTCACCTGCACACACTGACATACTGACACACTCACCTGCGCACACTGACACACTCTCCTGCACACACTGACACACTCTCCTGCACACACTGACACACTCACCTGCACACACTGACACACTCACCTGCACACACTGACACACTCACCTGCACACACTGACACACTCACCTGCACACACTGACACACTCACACACTGACACACTCACCTGCACACACTGACTGACACACTCACCTGCGCACACTGACACACTCACCCGCACACACTGACACACTCATTTATCTTGGGCAGGTCACAGTTGAAAATGTGAACTTGTTCTCAACGAGCCTACCTGGTTAAATAAAGGTGAAAAAATAGAAAGGGACGTGTTCCATAGCAGTGGCATCTAATGTTCCACTCCTGCACACACTGACACACTGCACACACTGCACACACTGCACACACAGCACACACTGCACACACTGCACACACTGCACACACTGCACACACTGCACACACTGACACACACTGACACTGACACACACACACTGACACACTGACACACTGCACACACTGCACACACTGACACACTCACACATACACACACTGACACACTCACACACTGACACACTCACCTGCACACACTGACTCACTGACACACTCACCTGCACACACTGACTCACTGACACACTCACCTGCACACACTGTCACACTCAGCTGCACACACTGACACACTCACCTGCACACACTGACACACTCACCTGCACACACTGTCACACTCAGCTGCACACACTGACACACTCACCTGCACACACTGACACACTCACCTGCACACACTGACATACTGACACACTCACCTGCGCACACTGACACACTCTCCTGCACACACTGACACACTCACCTGCACACACTGACACACTGACACACTCACCTGCACACACTGACACACTGACACACTCACCTGCACACACTGACACACTCACCTGCACACACTGACACACTCACCTGCTGCACACACTGACACACTCACCTGCACACACTGACACACTCACCTGCACACACTGTCACACTCAGCTGCACACACTGACACACTCATCCTGCACACACTGACACACTCACCTGCACACACTGACACACTGACACACTCACCTGCGCACACTGACACACTCACCTGCACACACTGACACACTCACCTGCACACACTGACACACTCACCTGCACACACTGACACACTCACCTGCACACACTGACACACTGACACACTCACCTGCACACACTGACACACTCTCACCGCTGCACACACACACTCACACACTGACACACTGACCTGCGCACACTGACACACTCACCCGCGCACACTGACACACTCACCCGCGCACACTGACACACTCACCCGCGCACACTGACACACTCACCGCACACACTGACACACTCACCCGCGCACACTGACACACTGACACACTCACCGGCGCACACTGACACACTCACCCGCGCACACTGACACACTCACCACTGCACACTGACACACTGACACACTCACACCTGCGCACACTGACACACTCACCGCGCACACTGACACACTGACACCACACACTGACACACCACGTGCACACTGACACACTCACACCGCGCACACTGACACACTCACACTCCGCGCACACTGACACACTCAACCGCGCACACTGACACACTCACCTGCACACCTGCTGCACACACTGACACACTCACCCGCGCACACTGACACACTGACACACTCACCGGCGCACACTGACACACTGACACACTCACCGGCGCACACTGACACACTGACACACTCACCGGCGCACACTGACACACTGACACACTCACCGGCGCACACTGACACACTGACACACTCACCTGCACACACTGACACACTCACCGGCACACACTGACACACTCACCTGCGCACACTGACACACTCAACTGCGCACACTGACACACTGACACACTCACCTGCGCACACTGACACACTGACACACTCACATGCACACACTGACACACTGACACACTGACATGCACACACTGACACACTGACACACTCACATGCACACACTGACACACTGACACACTCACATGCACACACTGACACACTGACACACTCACATTCACACACTGACACACTGACACACACACTGACACACACACACACACTGACACACACACACGGACACACACACTGACACACACACTGACACACACACACTGACACACACACACACACACTGACACACTCACCTGCACACACTGACACACACACTGACACACACTGACACACACACTGACACACACTGACACATTCACACATACATACACTGACACATTCACACATACATACACTGACACATTCACACATTCACACATACACACACTGACACACACATACTGGCACACACTGACACACTCACACATACACACACTCACACATACACACACTCACACATAAACACACTGACACACTCACACACACACACACACACACTGACACACTGACACACTCACACATAAACACACTGACACACTCACACACACACACACACTGACACACTCACACACACACACACTGACACACTCACACATACATACTGACACAATCACACATACACACACTGACATATACACACTGACACATTCACACTGACACACTCACACTGACACACTCACACTCTCACACATGCACACACTGACATGCACACACACACACACACACACACACACACACACACACACACACACACACACACACACACACACACACACACACACACACACACACACACACACACACACACACACACACACACACACATTCCACGGAGAGCCTAAGCCTGGGCTGCACTTTTCCTAAACGTTCTTCTATGTAACCATGCTTTATTTATCAGGCCTTTGTCCTCCACTTCCTTCATTGCTAATTCAATGATAAGCAAGAGATAAAGGGCGTCATAATAACGTAACATAAGCAACAAACAGTTTCTAACTGTATAATGTGATAGGACAGGCTTATTGACTGTGGTGGTGTATCCTATAGTATAATGTGGTAGGACAGGCTTATTGACTGTGGTGGTGTATCCTATAGTATAATGTGGTAGGACAGGCTATATTGACTGTGGTGGTGTATCCTATAGTATAATGTGATAGGACAGGCTATATGACTGTGGTGGTGTATCCTATAGTATACTGTGATAGGACAGGCTTATTGACTGTGGTGGTGTATCCTATAGTATACTGTGATAGGACAGGCTATATGACTGTGGTGGTGTATCCTATAGTATACTGTGATAGGACAGGCTATATGACTGTGGTGGTGTATCCTATAGTATAATGTGGTAGGACAGGCTATATGACTGTGGTGGTGTATCCTATAGTATACTGTGATAGGACAGGCTTATTGACTGTGGTGGTGTATCCTATAGTATACTGTGATAGGACAGGCTTATTGACTGTGGTGGTGTATCCTATAGTATACTGTGATAGGACAGGCTTATTGACTGTGGTGGTGTATCCTATAGTATACTGTGATAGGACAGGCTTATTGACTGTGGTGGTGTATCCTATAGTATACTGTGATAGGACAGGCTTATTGACTGTGGTGGTGTATCCTATAGTATACTGTGATAGGACAGGCTTATTGACTGTGGTGGTGTATCCTATAGTATACTGTGATAGGACAGGCTATATGACTGGTGGTGTATCCTATAGTATAATGTGATAGGACAGGCTATATGACTGGTGGTGTATCCTATAGTATACTGTGGTAGGACAGGCTATATGACTGTGGTGGTGTATCCTATAGTATACTGTGATAGGACAGGCTTATTGACTGTGGTGGTGTATCCTACAGTATAATGTGGTAGGACAGGCTATATGACTGGTGGTGTATCCTATAGTATAATGTGATAGGACAGGCTTATTGACTGTGGTGGTGTATCCTATAGTATACTGTGATAGGACAGGCTTATTGACTGTGGTGGTGTATCCTATAGTATACTGTGATAGGACAGGCTTATTGACTGTGGTGGTGTATCCTACAGTATAATGTGGTAGGACAGGCTATATGACTGGTGGTGTATCCTATAGTATACTGTGGTAGGACAGGCTATATGACTGGTGGTGTATCCTATAGTATACTGTGATAGGACAGGCTTATTGACTGTGGTGGTGTATCCTACAGTATAATGTGGTAGGACAGGCTATATGACTGGTGGTGTATCCTATAGTATAATGTGATAGGACAGGCTATATGACTGGTGGTGTATCCTATAATATAATGTGCTAGGACAGGCTTATTGACTGTGGTGGTGTATCCTACAGTATAATGTGGTAGGACAGGCTATATGACTGTGGTGGTGTATCCTACAGTATAATGTGGTAGGACAGGCTATATGACTGGTGGTGTATCCTACAGTATAATGTGGTAGGACAGGCTATATGACTGTGGTGGTGTATCCTATAGTATAATGTGATAGGACAGGCTTATTGACTGTGGTGGTGTATCCTACAGTATAATGTGGTAGGACAGGCTATATGATTGTGGTGGTGTATCCTACAGTATAATGTGGTAGGACAGGCTATATGACTGTGGTGGTGTATCCTACAGTATAATGTGGTAGGACAGGCTATATGACTGGTGGTGTATCCTATAGTATAATGTGATAGGACAGGCTATATGACTGTGGTGGTCTTTCCTATGGTATAATGTGATAGGACAGGCTATATGACTGTGGTGGTGTATCCTATAGTATAATGTGATAGGACAGGCTATATGACTGTGGTGGTCTTTCCTACGGTATAATGTGATAGGACAGGCTATATGACTGTGGTGGTGTATCCTATAGTATAATGTGATAGGACAGGCTATATGACTGTGGTGGTGTATCCTACAGTATAATGTGATAGAACAGGCTATATGACTGTGGTGGTCTTTCCTACGGTATAATGTGATAGGACAGGCTATATGACTGTGGTGGTGTATCCTATAGTATAATGTGATAGGACAGGCTATATGACTGTGGTGGTGTATCCTATAGTATAATGTGATAGGACAGGCTATATGACTGGTGGTGTATCCTACAGTATAATGTGATAGGACAGGCTATATGACTGGTGGTGTATCCTATAGTATAATGTGATAGGACAGGCTATATGACTGTGGTGGTCTTTCCTACTGTATAATGTGATAGGACAGGCTATATGACTGTGGTGGTCTTTCCTATGGTATAATGTGGTAGGACAGGCTATATGACTGTGGTGGTCTTTCCTATGGTATAATGTGTTAGGACAGCCTATATGACTGGTGGTGTATCCTATAGTATAATGTGATAGGACAGGCTATATGACTGGTGGTGTATCCTATAGTATAATGTGATAGGACAGGCTATATGACTGGTGGTGTATCCTATAGTATAATGTGATAGAACAGGCTATATGACTGTGGTGGTCTTTCCTATGGTATAATGTGATAGGACAGGCTATATGACTGGTGGTGTATCCTATAGTATAATGTGATAGAACAGGCTATTTGACTGTGGTGGTCTTTCCTATGGTATAATGTGATAGGACAGGCTATATGACTGTGGTGGTGTATCCTATAGTATAATGTGATAGGACAGGCTATATGACTGTGGTGGTCTTTCCTACGGTATAATGTGATAGGACAGGCTATATGACTGTGGTGGTGTATCCTATAGTATAATGTGATAGGACAGGCTATATGACTGTGGTGGTGTATCCTACAGTATAATGTGATAGAACAGGCTATATGACTGTGGTGGTCTTTCCTACGGTATAATGTGATAGAACAGGCTATATGACTGTGGTGGTGTATCCTATAGTATAATGTGATAGGACAGGCTATATGACTGGTGGTGTATCCTACAGTATAATGTGATAGGACAGGCTATATGACTGGTGGTGTATCCTATAGTATAATGTGATAGGACAGGCTATATGACTGTGGTGGTCTTTCCTACTGTATAATGTGATAGGACAGGCTATATGACTGTGGTGGTCTTTCCTACGGTATAATGTGATAGGACAGGCTATATGACTGTGGTGGTCTTTCCTATGGTATAATGTGGTAGGACAGGCTATATGACTGTGGTGGTCTTTCCTATGGTATAATGTGTTAGGACAGGCTATATGACTGGTGGTGTATCCTATAGTATAATGTGATAGGACAGGCTATATGACTGGTGGTGTATCCTATAGTATAATGTGATAGAACAGGCTATATGACTGTGGTGGTCTTTCCTATGGTATAATGTGATAGGACAGGCTATATGACTGGTGGTGTATCCTATAGTATAATGTGATAGAACAGGCTATTTGACTGTGGTGGTCTTTCCTATGGTATAATGTGATAGGACAGGCTATATGACTGTGGTGGTGTATCCTATAGTATAATGTGATAGAACAGGCTATTTGACTGTGGTGGTCTTTCCTATAGTATAATTTGATAGAACAGGCTATATGACTGTGGTGGTGTATCCTATAGTATAATGTGATAGGACAGGCTATATGACTGTGGTGGTGTATCCTATAGTATAATGTGATAGGACAGTCTAATTTGACTGTGGTGGTGTATCCTATAGTATAATGTGATAGGACAGGCTATATGACTGTGGTGGTGTATCCTATAGTATACTGTGATAGAACAGGCTATATGACTGTGGTGGTCTATCCTACTGTGGTGGTCTTTCCTAGAGATTTTGAGAGAATGGTCAGGCGGCTGGAACATAATTGAAAATAATTTGTACACTGCAAATTGACCGCAGGAAACCCAAACAGATGTAATATTTGACTAAAACATAATGATTTCAAACCTTGCTTGCATTTGTGTACCGTCTTCCTATTATGCATGGGAATACTTTGGAACAATTTCCCTTTGAGCTGATTTCCTGGTGTCTTTACAGACTTTTTTGTCCAATAATGAAAATTATAGTTCATTTTTTTTTTGGGGGGGGGGGGGGGGGGTTCTCCGAAAACTTGGGGGGCAAATAAAACCAGTTGGGGAACCCTGGCTGTATGTCTCTGGTGCCTTAACGTATAATGTGATGGGATAAGAGGGTAGCCTATAGGGAGGACGTCAGAGACCTGGCCGTGTGGTGCCAGAATAACAACCTGTCCCTCAACGTAGCCAAGACTAAGGAGATGATTGTGGACTACAGGAAAAGGAGGACCGAGCACACCCCCATTCTCATCGACGGGGCTGTAAAGGAGCAGGTTTAGAGCTTCAAGTTCCTCGGTGTCCACATCAACAACAAACTAGAATGGTCCAAACACACCAAGACAGTCGTGAAGAGGGCACGACAAAACCTATTCCTCCTCAGGAAACTAAAAAGACTTGGCATGGGTCCTGAGATCCTCAAAAGGTTCTACAGCTGCAACATCGAGATCATCCTGACTGGTTGCATCACTGCCTGGTATAGTAATTGCTTGGCCTCTGACCGCAAGGCACTACAGAGGGTAGTGCGTACGGCCCAGTACATCACTGGGGCCAAGCTTCCTGCCATCCAGGACCTCTACACCAGGCGGTGTCAGAGGAAGGCCCTAAAAATTGTCAAAGACCCCAGCCACCCCAGTCATAGACTGTTCTCTCTACTACAGCATGGCAGGCGGTACTGGAGTGCCAAGTCCAGGACAAAAAGGCTTCTCAACAGTTTTTACCCCCAAGCCATTGTGTGCCACCCCAACCCCTCCCCAACCCCTCTTTTACGCTGCTGCTACTCTCTGTTTGTCATATGTGCATAGTAACTTTAACTATACATTCATGTACATAATACCTCATTTGGGCCGACCAACCAGTGCTCCCGCACATTGGCTAACCGGGCTGTCTGCATTGTGTACCAACCACCACCCCCTCTTTTACACTGCTGCTACTCTCTGTTCATCATATATGCATAGTCACTTTAACCATATCTACATGTACATACTACCTCCATCAGCCTGACTAACCGGTGTCTGTATGTAGCCTCGCTACTTTTATAGCCTCGCTACTGTATATAGCCTGTCTTTTTACTGTTGTTTTATTTCTTTAGCTACCTATTGTTCACCTAATACCTTTTATGCACTGTTGGTTAGAGCCTGTAAGTAAGCATTTTACTGTAAGGTCTACACCTGTTTGTATTCGGCGCACGTGACAAATAAACTTAGATTTGATTCTTATCGTCAAGCATTTCGCTGCACTCGCATTAACATTAGCTAACCATGTGTATGTGACCAGTAACATCTGATTTGATTGGATCAGCACAGTATGGTTTATCTCTCAGTATGTAGCAGCAAGAACAACATTCCAGAAAAGCCATCTTTTTTTTTAATGCAACCGTGAATGTTTCTTTAACACCAGTAATCCTATAATGGTTCATTTTGGTGTGTTGCTAAAAGGAAATCCCTTCCTAATTGCTATTGTTTGTTTCCGGGCAGCCCTGGGCTGTGAGGCTGCTGACGACATCATCACAGACTAAATGTCTGCGCTCCAGTTGAGAACTTAACCTGCTTTTTTGACTCAGCTCCTATTAACACTTGTCCCTTCCCTGACTGAATGAGGTTGCGTTGAAGAATACCGACGAGCTCAATTATTACTATAGATGGCTTTCCTTTTCTAAACCATTTTTAGAGGTGACATGACAAATAGGGGTAATTTCATTCTGTCAGACGTTTCGGAATATTGGTTGCGTTTCTTATTTTGTCGGCTCTATTTAGCAGGGAGAGTTTCTTTCAGGCCCTAGCTATAGTCTATTTCTAGGGCCCAGAGTTGTTCTTGCAATTGTCACATGGTATATTTCTACACTCTACTTGCTACAGTATTAATGAGCATTTCTGTCTTTATTGTAAAAGTCACAACTCTGCTGTTTCTTTATGTGACAGTGTTTGTTCCAGGTGTCTTGTACAACACTGTTGTGTGACAGTGTTTGTTCCAGGGTCTTGTACAACACTGTTGTGTGACAGTGTTTGTTCCAGGGTCTTGTACAACACTGTTGTGTGACAGTGTTTGTTCCAGGGTCTTGTACAACACTGTTGTGTGACAGTGTTTGTTCCAGGGTCGTGTACAACACTGTTGTGTGACAGTGTTTGTTCCAGGGTCGTATACAACACTGTTGTGTGACAGTGTTTGTTCCAGGGTCGTGTACAACACTGTTGTGTGACAGTGTTTGTTCCAGGGTCTTGTACAACACTGTTGTGTGACAGTGTTTGTTTTAGGGTCTTGTACAACACTGTTGTGTGACAGTGTTTGTTCCAGGGTCTTGTACAACACTGTTCTTAATGTTTCATTTATTTGCCTGCTGTCCCAGATTAATGCCACTCAGACAGCTAATCAAAAGCTGCTAGCAAGCCCATTACCAAACACAGGAATGGGAAGGAAAGAAGGTGTTTTTAAGGTTTGGGGCCCATTTGAACACGACGTGCTGCTGTACATCATTGTTGAGGTGGACAAGGTGCCCCCGAATGAGATCAGAGGAGTCTGTCTGGTAGGGAAGCTGGGGATAAGCTGGGCTGGACTGAGATGGACACACACATGACAACAAACATAAATACGCACGGATGCATGCACACACACAAACACATACACTATGCCTGTGGAGACACTATGCCTGTGGAGACACTATGCCTGTGGAGACACTATGCCTGTGGAGACACTATGCCTGTGGAGACACTATGCCTGTGGAGACACTATGCCTGTGGAGACACTATGCCTGTGGAGACACTATGCCTGTGGAGACACTATGCCTGTGGAGACACTATGCCTGTGGAGACACTATGCCAGCAGCAGCAGTCCGTTGGTTGGCAGTCAGGTTATACCAGAAGACCCTGACACTATACAACCCACAGAGAAGGAGCATGGCTGGCCTGTTCTCCTGACACTATACAACCCACAGAGAAGGAGCATGGCTGGCCTGTTCTCCTGACACTATACAACCCACAGAGAAGGAGCATGGCTGGCCTGTTCTCCTGACACTATATAACCCACAGAGAAGGAGCATGGCTGGCCTGTTCTCCTGACACTATACAACCCACAGAGAAGGAGTATGGCTGGCCTGTTCTCCTGACACTATACAACCCACAGAGAAGGAGCATGGCTGGCCTGTTCTCCTGACACTATACAACCCACAGAGAAGGAGAATGGCTGGCCTGTTCTCCTGACACTATACAACCCACAGAGAAGGAGCATGGCTGGCTTGTTCTTCTGACACTATACAACCCACAGAGAAGGAGAATGGCTGGCCTGTTCTCCTGACACTATACAACCCACAGAGAAGAAGTATGGCTGGCCTGTTCTCCGGACACTATATAACCCACAGAGAAGGAGTATGGCTGGCCTGTTCTCCTGACACTATATAACCCACAGAGAAGGAGAATGGCTGGCCTGTTCTCCTGACACTATACAACCCACAGAGAAGGAGCATGGCTGGCCTGTTCTCCTGACACTATACAACCCACAGAGAAGGAGCATGGCTGGCCTGTTCTCCTGACACTATACAACCCACAGAGAAGGAGTATGGCTGGCCTGTTCTCCTGACACTATATAACCCACAGAGAAGGAGCATGGCTGGCCTGTTCTCCTGACACTATACAACCCACAGAGAAGGAGTATGGCTGGCCTGTTCTCCGGACACTATACAACCCACAGAGAAGGAGCATGGCTGGCCTGTTCTCCTGACACTATACAACCCACAGAGAAGGAGTATGGCTGGCCTGTTCTCCTGACACTATACAACCCACAGAGAAGGAGCATGGCTGGCCTGTTCTCCTGACACTATACAACCCACAGAGAAGGAGCATGGCTGGCCTGTTCTCCTGACACTATACAACCCACAGAGAAGGAGTATGGCTGGCCTGTTCTCCGGACACTATATAACCCACAGAGAAGGAGTATGGCTGGCCTGTTCTCCGGACACTATATAACCCACAGAGAAGGAGTATGGCTGGCCTGTTCTCCTGACACTATACAACCCACAGAGAAGGAGTATGGCTGGCCTGTTCTCCGGACACTATATAACCCACAGAGAAGGAGCATGGCTGGCCTGTTCTCCTGACACTATACAACCCACAGAGAAGGAGTATGGCTGGCCTGTTCTCCGGACACTATATAACCCACAGAGAAGGAGTATGGCTGGCCTGTTCTCCTGACACTATACAACCCACAGAGAAGGAGTATGGCTGGCCTGTTCTCCTGACACTATATAACCCACAGAGAAGGAGCATGGCTGGCCTGTTCTCCTAACACTATACAACCCACAGAGAAGGAGTATGGCTGGCCTGTTCTCCTGACACTATACAACCCACAGAGAAGGAGTATGGCTGGCCTGTTCTCCTGACACTATATAACCCACAGAGAAGGAGAATGGCTGGCCTGTTCTCCTGACACTATACAACCCACAGAGAAGGAGTATGGCTGGCCTGTTCTCCGGACACTATATAACCCACAGAGAAGGAGTATGGCTGGCCTGTTCTCCTGACACTATACAACCCACAGAGAAGGAGTATGGCTGGCCTGTTCTCCGGACACTATATAACCCACAGAGAAGGAGTATGGCTGGCCTGTTCTCCTGACACTATATAACCCACAGAGAAGGAGTATGGCTGGCCTGTTCTCCTGACACTATATAACCCACAGAGAAGAAGTATGGCTGGCCTGTTCTCCGGACACTATACAACCCACAGAGAAGGAGTATGGCTGGCCTGTTCTCCTGACACTATACAACCCACAGAGAAGGAGTTTGGCTGGCCTGTTCTCCTAACACTATACAATCCACCGAGAGCATGGATGGCCTGTTCCCCTGACACCATCCAATCCACAGAGAGCATGGATGGCCTGTTCCCCTGACACCATCCAATCCACAGAGAGCCTGTTCCCTCTGATCCACAGAGAGCATGGATGGCCTGTTCCCCTGACACCATCCAATCCACAGAGAGCATGGATGGCCTGTTCCCCTGACACCATCCAATCCACAGAGAGCATGGATGGCCTGTTCCCTGACACCATCCAATCCACAGAGAGCATGGATGGCCTGTTCCCCTGACACCATCCAATCCACAGAGAGCATGGATGGCCTGATACTGACACCATCCAATCCACAGAGAGCATGGATGGCCTGTTCCCCTGACACCATCCAATCCACAGAGAGCATGGATGGCCTGTTCCCCTGACACCATCCAATCCACAGAGACCATGGATGGCCTGATCCTGACACCATTCAATCCACAGAGAGCATGGATGGCCTGTTCCCTGACACCATTCAATCCACAGAGACCATGGATGGCCTGTTCCTGACACCATTCAATCCACAGAGAGCATGGATGGCCTGTTCCCTTGACACCATCCAATCCACAGAGACCATGGATGGCCTGATCCTGACACCATTCAATCCACAGAGAGCATGGATGGCCTGTTCCCTTGACACCATCCAATCCACAGAGACCATGGATGGCCTGATCCTGACACCATTCAATCCACAGAGAGCATGGATGGCCTGATCCTGACACCATTCAATCCACAGAGACCATGGATGGCCTGATCCTGACACCATTCAATCCACAGAGAGCATGGATGGCCTGTTCCCTTGACACCATCCAATCCACAGAGACCATGGATGGCCTGTTCCCTTGACACCATTCAATCCACAGAGAGCATGGATGGCCTGATCCTGACACCATTCAATCCACAGAGACCATGGATGGCCTGATCCTGACACCATTCAATCCACAGAGAGCATGGATGGCCTGTTCCTGACACCATTCAATCTACAGAGACCATGGATGGCCTGATCCTGACACCATTCAATCCACAGAGACCATGGATGGCCTGATCCTGACACCATTCAATCCACAGAGAGCATGGATGGCCTGTTCCCTTGACACCATTCAATCTACAGAGACCATGGATGGCCTGATCCTGACACCATTCAATCCACAGAGAGCATGGATGGCCTGTTCCTGACACCATTCAATCCACAGAGAGCATGGACGGCCTGTTCCCTTGACACCATTCAATCCACAGAGAGCATGGATGGCCTGTTCTCCTGACACCATTCAATCCACAGAGAGCATGGATGGCCTGTTCTCCTGACACCATTCAATCCACAGAGAGCATGGATGGCCTGTTCTCCTGACACCATTCAATCCACAGAGAGCATGGATGGCCTGTTCTCCTGACACCATTCAATCCACAGAGAGCATGGATGGCCTGATCCTGACACCATTCAGTCCACAGAGAGCATGGATGGCCTGTTCTCCTGACACCATTCAATCCACAGAGAGCATGGATGGCCTGTTCCCCTGACACCATTCAATCCACAGAGAGCATGGATGGCCTGGTTTCTTACTAATATCACGCTCAGATAGCTAATGTGTTTTGGGGAGGAGAGGAGAGGAGAGGAGAGGAGAGGAGAGGAGAGGAGAGGAGAGGAGGAGAGGAGAGGAGAGGAGAGGAGAGGAGAGGAGAGGAGAGGAGAGGAGAGGAGAGGTGGGGATGGGAGAGTCTGCCCTCTAGCTGCAGCTCTGTGTATCATTATGGCCAATGGCTCCACCAGCTGGCCTGTCAACATGCCTGACACACTGTCCACTTGTCCCTTTCTCCTCACTGCAGGTAAAGGGTTATAAGGCTCACAGTTAGAGGGATTACAGTTCAGTGGGAACCAAACAAGAAGCCCTCTCTCCTCTTTGAAGCATTGCAACAGCAGTGGCAATAGAGTCAGCTGTGTTAGTGTGTTGGGTCTGTGTGTCATGGTGTATCAGTGTACCATGGTGTCTGAATTGGAGCAGTCTTGAATAGAGACATATGAGCCCCAGCTCTTCTCTCCTCCTCAGGCCAGTTCACAGCTCACACGCTGAGCCATGGTCTCTCCACGGGGCCTTTCTCTTCCCAAAGCCTCTGCACAAAGGACACATCAGAGACCCTCTGAGTGCTGTTATGGAGAGCTAACCAGGCAGGAGGGACTGCGTTGTGAGAGACACACACACTGACAGTCACACAAAAAATCACTCTCAGCCATAAACACACACACACACACACGTCTCCAGATGCCCCGAGGCCCCATGGGCAGATGGACTCCCCAGTCCTCCTAGGCCGCCTGCGCACGCTGCAGCTCGCCATGCCCTGCTCTGCTCCTCCGTTATGTAAGCACATTAAACACGCAGCACGCAGCACGTGTGTGTGTGTGTGTGTGTGATGAGAGTGGCCCCTGGAAACGTGGCCGTGACATACAAGAAAGAGAGGGAGAACGGCGTCGCTGTAAAGGCATGATTGAGAAGCTAGGGTTGTTGTTGTTTCAAGGAGGCTCTTTGTTTCTGTAATGCCTCGTGCTTGGCTGTGTTTGTTCAGGGAAGGGTTTTGATGTCTCTGAGATGTGATAGAGAAACTACGGTGGCCATAATTGTCCTTGACTTGCTCTCTCTCCTTACTTGCGGTCTTTTCTCTCAGTGTGTGTGTTTTCCCTCTCTGTGTATCTGTGTGTGTCAGAGTAGGGCTGAAGGCATTGGGTGGATGTTACACTGATGAGGATGGAATGGTGAGGTGATGATGTCATCTCTCACTCATGAGGCTAGGCTGATCTGAGGTCAGTTCCATGCTTTCCTGCTATTGGTTAAGGCTAGGATGGTGGAAGGGTAAGATCGTTGCCTTAGCACAACGTCTACGTGGAGCACTGGGCTTGCTCTTTGAAGGAGAGTGTCCCAAGTTCTTTCACTGCCAGCAAGGGGTCATTTTGTTATCCTTTGAGGCCAGTATACACACACATACATATGTTGGGGCTCTCATATCTTTAAAGTGAGGGAAAATGACACAAGTGTAGATCGAAAAACACGTACAGACATAGACATCAAGGTCAATACAGTCCCCATTCTTTCTCATCAGTATCTGTTGGTGACCTGCTTCCTCTCTACAGCGTTGCAGGGCATTGATTGGGACCTGGACTGTTTGAGAGCCAACCCCAGCCTCCATCCCACCTCTCCTTAAACACAATCCCCAACCAGCGGCCCTTAGTAGTGCTGCCAGCCTGGTTCCAAGATGTCCGCAGGACTGGAGAGTCAATAGAAACAATACATTCTGCTGCCAGGTGGGAGTGAGCAGAGCAGCGCCCGGTGATGGCTGCCGTGCAACACACACATGCTTCCTTTTCCATTTTCATCATTTAGCGGACTCTCTTATCCAGAGTGACTTACAGGAGCAATTAGGGTCAAGTGCCTTGCTCAAGGGCACATCGACAGATGTTTCACCTTGTCGGCTCTGGGGCATCGAATCAGCAACCTTTAGGTTACTGGCCGAACTCCCGCAGCCACTAGGCCCCAGTACTGAACTGTACTGATCAACTCCACCTGAATTAGTACGGTATCCCCGCATACCTGCCTGCTGTGTAATCTGAGGAGAATGGCCCTGACTGATCATTCTTAATGGTGTGTGTGTGTGTGTGTGTGTGTTTCTAACCCTCTAGTGGGTGAATACATGGGAGAGACGTTTGAACAGCTGGAGGGAAACTTACTGATAGGGGAGACTGGGGAGCAGCTGCCTAGGAGGCTGCTGTCTGTTTAGGGAGCATTGACAATGCATTCGACTTGGTGTGAGACAGACAGACAGACACAGACAGACACAGACAGACACAGACAGACACAGACAGACACAGACAGACACAGACAGACAGACAGACAGACAGACAGACAGACAGAGACTAGACTACATATTTGAGCTCAAGTCACTCTCCTCGGGTAACTATGAGAGATTTATATGGATTGTTATGACAGAGGGATTGTCCATTCGTCATATTCCAGAGAGGAACAGCATTTTTAGCTGATGTTTCTCTGCTGTTTTTAGGTCAAAGTCAGAGGTGTCATGCCCATAAAGAGCACAAGGGGACATGCCCCCTCAGATTTTTTTTCAGATGTTAAATAATTGACTAAATGTCATTTTTAACCCACATTTTTTACCATAATTACTTATAAAAAGATCTGTCAGTGGTATTATACTGGGCCAGGTGAAGAGTACCTCCCCCTCCCCCTTTTCTCCCAAGTAAGTGGTTTCTTCCAAGATGCACAACGGACTGGAGATGCCCTCGGCAGGACGGAGGAGGTGAGAGAGTGTAGAGTGACACATGCAGCTTTTGATTTGATTTGAGGTGCCAGTGATGGACAGGACTTGCAGGAGGTATGTTTGTCAATACATTTGATTAACCTACGTAGCCTATTGATTCCTATTTGATGAATAAATAGACCAAACATGTTTTGTTGTTTCTCTGTAGTGCTAGCCACCTACCAATTATATCAAGTTGGCTTTAGGTTCCCAATCTCTCAAAAATCAAATTAAAGTTCACCGATTTGCAGATGTCGCAGGTGCAGTGAAATACTTGTGTTTCTAGCTATCAGCCAATCAAGTTCGAGTAGCTTGTCTAACTATCTTAGCTGGCAAGGTTGCTGGACTTCAGAAAAGCAAGCAATGTATTGATTTTAGCAGAGATGCAGGGAAGCATATATTGTTTCTTTAATGAAAGAACCACCAGTCAGGAGGACACAGACAGTTCAAGAGGTATATATTAATTATCCCATGTACTGTGTTGTAATTTGGATGTGATATCCTAGGCATTTTAGTGCTATCAAGGCTCAGGCCTAATCGGTAGGTCCAGGCAGAAAAAGGCTGGTACAGGACTGCAGGCAGGATCAGGACAGGCAGAAAGGTCAGAACTGGGAAGTCTAGGAAAACCCAACTTTAGCACACAGGAACATGCTGGTAGGACTTGACAAGACGAACTGGCAACAGACAAACAGAAAACGCAGGTATAAATACACAGGGGATCATGGCAGAAGATAGGAGCCACCTGGTGGGGGGTGGAGACGAGCACAAAGACAGGTGAAACAGATCAGGATGTGACAGGTGCAGTATATTGATTTACAACAATCCGAATGACACCCTCATTAAAATTAGAATTGATCAGGTATGCTTAGATAAGCTTTTCAGAAAAATTGACATATTTTTGACATTTCAGTGTTTGAAAAATGCTAAATTCTCCAGCTCCCAATCCATTCTCTGGTACTTTGTGCCTCCTCTAAAATAATGGCTGCATGACGCCAATGGTCAAAGTAACCCTCATTTCAAGCTATTTTCCAAGTTCTTCAGAATGGTTGAGTCAGAGAGGCATGGTTTCCTACCAAAAATCAGTTTGTTTTTGGTGTCATTGGTAATGTATGCCCGTGCCATGATGTTACTGTAACACTGGGGTTTTGTTTTAAAGTAGCTGTTATGTAGAGAATTGTTGCAGGAGAAGAAGAATGCAAAATTAGGATGTTCATGTCACTTGATTCAGAAGGACAGGGCCTTTCTCCCAGGATGACCATTGTTGAGTAACACCCACATTAGGGGAGAGAGCGAGAGAGAGAGAGAGAGAAGTACAGAGAAAGAAAGAGAGATGGAGAGAAAGGGAGGAATATAGAGAAAGAAAGAGAGAGAGAGAGAAAGGAAAGAGGAGTAGTTTGGCTGCTTAGCTGAAAAATCTGAAACTTTTTTGTGATAAAAGCATCAAATTTGGCACAGAGTATGTACCCTGAGAAGATGGAGCTGGGAGTGTAGCGGAGGTAAGTTAGAATGCTATAGTGATGATTTAGCTTTGCCTGCGACTTAAAACCACCCTCAGCCCATTATCAGGAGAAGATTCAGACAGCTGTACCATGGGAAAATATCTCAGCCATTGAGTTGAACATTCTCTCTGTGGATAATTATTTCAAGCTGTGCCTCAGTCAGAACTGTGCCTGTAATCTGATCTGAGGCAAGGTTAAGGTGTACTTCCTGCACCCTAAATGGCCTCCAAAATGTTAATTCAAAATAATTATTAAAGGGTCAGTTGAGCCAAACACAGCAACAGATATAATATAACCCTCCAAAAGAGAGTGAGTATAGCATCAAAAGCCCTGGAACTAACCAGCTAATTTACTAGTGGCTACTAAGCAAAAGGTTCTCATGAGCTTGGATGTGACCTAACACCCTGTATTCAAATGTATGCTGTATATCAACCAATGGCAGGCATGTTACAAAAATGTCTCTAAACTATAACATCTAGCCAAATTGGGGTCAAAGGCATTTTGTAAGATGATTGCCACAGCCCCCATTAGCCAAAGCTGTGGTGCCTCCATATACAGTGCATTCGGAAAGTATTCAGACCCCTTGACCTTTTCCACATTTTGTTACATTACAGCCTTACTCAAAAATGTATTAAATCGTTTTTTCCCCCTCTTCAATCAGCACACAATAGCCCATAGTGACAATGCCAAAACTGTTTTTTATACATTTTTGCTAATTTATATTTAAAAAAACCTGAAATATAACATTTACATGAGTATTCAGACCCTTTACTCAGTACTCTTTACTTGAAGCACCTTTGGCAGCGAATGCAGCATCGAGTCTTCTTGGGTATGACACTAAAAGCTTGGCAAACCTGTATTTTGGGAGTTTCTCCCATTCTTCTATGTAGATCCTCCCAATCTTTGTCAGGTTGGATGAGGAACATTGCTGCACAGCTATTTTCAGCTCTCTCCAGAGATGTTCAATCGGGTTCAAGTCCGGGCTTTGGCTGGGCCACTCAAAGACATTCAGAGACTTGTCCCAAAGCCAGTCCTGCGGTGTCTAGGCTGTGTGCTTAGGGTTGTTGTCCTGTTGGAAGGTGAGCCTTCGCCCCAGTCTGTGGTCCTGAGCGCGCTGGAGCAGGTTTTCATCAAGGATCTCTCTGTACTTTGCTCCATTCATCTTTACCTCGATCCTAACTAGTCTCCCAGTCCCTGCCACTGAAAAACATCCCCACAGCATGATGCTGCCACCACTATGCTTCACCATAAGGATGGTGCCAGGTTTCCTCCAGACGTGAGACTTGGCCAAAGAGTTCAATCTTGGTTTCATCAGACCAGAGAATCTTGTTTCTCATGGTCTGACAGTCTTTAGGTGCCTTTTGGCAAACTCCAAGCGTGCTGTCATGTGCCTTTTACTGAGGAGTGGCTTCCGTCTGGTTCTCCCATCTCCACAGATTAAATGTCCCCCAGGGGCCAAATCTGGGGTGGCTCCCAATCAAAATATTTTCAGGGTACATAGAGCTACATCTGTGCCACATTTTGCACTTTCATCACACTTTGGGAACTTTTCCAGGCTACTCCTTCCCCTTTGAATGATGTTGGATATTTGCCCCATATTGACACAACAAACAGCACCATTATGTACATTTTGTTTGGTCGGCGAAACCTCACCCCAAATGCACTACCACTAAAGTAAACACACACACACACACACAGACACACACACACAGACACACACACACACACACACACACACACACACACACACACACACACACACACACACACACACACACACACACACACACACACAATGGTGATGCATGATATAGTGTGGGTGTCCGGGTGTCGTTTTACTGCTCCTAATCAGTGATGGGAAAAAAATACCCAATTGTCATACTTGAGTAAAAGTAAGGAAACCTTAAAAGAAAACGACTCAAGTAAAAGTGACAGTCACCCAGTAAAATACTACTAAAGTTGAAAAGTATTTGGTAAAAGTATACATAATTTCAAATTCCTTATATTAAGCAAACTAGGCGGCACCATTTTGTTTTTCTTTTAAAATGTATGGATAGCCAGGGCACACTCCAACACTCCAACACAACATTTGTGTTTATTGAGTCCGCCAGATCAGAGTCAATAGGGATGACCAGGGATGTTCTCTTGATAAGTTCCTGAATTGGACCATTTTTCGGTCAAGATGTAAGAAGTACTTTTGGGTATCAGGGAAAATGTATGGAGTAAAAAGTACATTATTTTATATATGAATGTAATGAAGTAAAAGTCAAAGCTGAAAAAATATAAACAATAAAGTACAGTACACATACCACAAAAAAAAGACTTAAGTAGTACTTTAAAGTATTTTACTTAAGTACTTTACACCACTGCTCCTAATTCCCATCTTTCTATAGGTTTTTGTTTTGGTCTCTTTGTGTAACCTTCTTGGGACTCTTAGGTTGGTTAGCAGACAGATGGAGGAATTTTTGAACGTGTTTTTATTTGATTTATTTATTTTATTTCACCTTTATTTAACCAGGTAGGCCAGTTGAGAGCAAGTTCTGATTTACAACTGCGACCTGACCAAGATAAAGCAAGGCAGTGCGACCAAAAACAACACAGAGTTACACACAAACAAACGAGCTGAGATTAGGCGGGGCTTTACCTAGCAAAGACTTATAGATAACCTGGAGCCAGTGGGTTTGGCGACGAATATGTAGCGAGGACAAGCCAACGAGAGCGTACAGGTCGCAGTGGTGGGTAGTATATGGGGCTTTGGTGATAAAACGGATGGCACTGTGATAGACTGCATCCAATTTGCTGAGTAGAGTGTTGGGGGCTATTTTGTAAATAACATCGCTGAAGTCAAGGATGGATAGGATAGTCAGTTGTACGAGTATGTTTGGCAGCATGAGTGAAAGAGGCTTTGTTGCGAAATAGGAAGCCAATTCCAGATGTCATTTTGGATTGGAGATGCTTAGTGTGAGTCTGGAAGGAGAGTTTACAGTCTAACCACACACCTAGGTATTTGTAGTTGTCCACATATTCTAGGGCAGAACTGTGCAGAGTAGTGATGCTAGTCAGGCGGGAGGGTGCGGGCAACAATCGGTTGAAGAGCATGCATTTAGTTTTACTAGCATTTAAAAGCAGTTGGAGACCACGAAAGGAGAGTTGTATGGTGTTGAATCTCATTTGGAGGTTTGTTAGCACGGTGTCCAAAGAAGGGCCAGATGTATACAGAATGGTGTCGTCTGCATAGAGATGGATTAGAGAATCACCAGCAGCAAGAGTGACATCATTGATATATACAGAGAAAAGAGTCGGCCTGAGAATTGAACCCTGTGGCACCCCCATAGAGACTGCCAGAGTTCCGGACAACAGGCCCTCCAATTTGACACACTGAACTCTGTCTGAGAAGTAGTTGGTGAACCTGGCGAGACAGTCATTTGAGAAGCCAAGGCTATTGAGTCTGCCGATAAGAATGCGATGATTGACAGAGTCGAAAGCCTTGGCCAGGTCGATGAAGACGGCTGCACAGTACTGTCTACATGTGTTTGTTGACTGTATATTAAAAAGCGACGAGGTCAACTTTGATAATCGTGATCTTTTTTTAGCTATCCTTTAGTTGGTTAGTTAGTTCTGTGAAAAAGGGCATTATTTTAGTCTTGCTCTCTTTTTTTATTTTTTTAAATTTTACCTTTATTTAACTAGGCAAGTTAGTTGAGAACACATTCTTATTTTCAATGACGGCCTAGGAACAGTGGGTTAACTGCCTGTTCAGGGGCAGAACGACAGATTTGTACCTTGTCAGCTCGGGGGTTTGAACTTGCAACCTTCCGGTTACTAGTCCAACGCTCTAACCACTAGGCTACCCTGCCGCCCCTCCTGCTCCCTCTAACTCCTTCTATTTCCCTCGGGCTCTCTCTTGCTTTCATAGTTGAACGTTGTCCGTGTAGCTCCCATCTGTTAGTGTTCACTTCCACCTCGTACATATTTACCATATGTTCGTCTTCACTACGTCTCCTCTTTCGCCTCTCTCCTCCCTCTCTTTGCTCTGTTCTTAATGAGGTATCAGGGCAGCAAACTAACTTTATTAAAGAGTCAGAGTGTCGGACTGTGATGTCCCATCTGGGGACGTGATCTGCTTGGCTCAGGGCTGAGGTGGACTGGACATTTGCCTGCATTGAGTTTTTGCCAAAAACACTCTGATGAGTGGGTTAGTGCAGACAGGGAGGAGCAGGAGGAAATAGCCAGTGATTTGAAGAGTGAATTGCTAAATTAGGGACTGAGATGGTGTCTAGGAGTGACTATGTAGTAATCATGTGAGATCATTGGACATAGGCTCTACTGTACATCCCTTCCTGTCTTTGAAAGGAATATCATTTCATATTTCCTTAATCGTGCAATTTCCCTTATTTACTCTCTCTCCTCATTGTTACTAATTCATAAAGACACTGGTTAGACTTTCCATTTATTGTCCTGTCAGATCAGTGGTGGTGAAGGGTGGAGGAGAGGTGATGGAGTTGAGGGAGAGGGGGGGGGGGCTGTTGAGGCCTATCAGACCCCGGGGGTCGATAAAAGCCCCTGTGGTTGGACGGGGGGCTGAGGTATGATTGTCTGTTCTGTTGTGACTGGTTACCATTAATACTCCATCTGCCTGCTAGGTGTTAGCGCTAGCTGTTAGCAGAGGCTGTTAGTGGTAGCTGTTAACACTAGTTGTTAGTGGAGGCTCTTAGTGCTAACTGTTAGCGCTAGCTGTTTGTGGAGGCTGTTAGTGGTAGCTTGTTAACAGTAGGCTGTTAGCACTAGCTGTTAGCACTATCTGTTAGTGGTAGCTGTAAATGGTAGGCTGTTAGTGCTATCTGTTAGCGATTGTTGTTAGAGGAGGCTGTTAGCGGTAGTTGTTAACGGTATGTTTTTAGAGTAGGTTGTTAGCGCTAGCTGTTAACGAGGCTGTTAGTGGTAGCTGTTAACGATAGGCTGTTAGTGCTAGCTGGTAGCGCTAGCTGTTAGTGAAGGTTGTCAATGGTAGCTGTTTATACTTAGCTGCTAGCGGTTAGCGGAGGCTGTGAGCACTAGCTGTTAGCTGAGCCAGAATATTAGTCTTAATGACCCAGTTTTCTCTCTCTGTAATATGAGACTCCGTTGTCAGTCAAGATCCGACTGAGAGACAGACAAGACGTTGATATGTAGCCTAGGATGCATGCAGTGTATGTGAGAAACGGTGTGTGTGTGTGTGTGTGTGTGTGTGTGTGTGTGTGTGTGTGTGTGTGTGTGTGTGTGTGTGTGTGTGTGGACTACACGGTGTCATCCATGTATAGTTGACTGACTGAGTGTTCCAGTTCCGTAACTGAGCAGAGCTAAT
>NC_088220.1:30445505-30653005 GCF_036934945.1 Oncorhynchus masou masou | reverse complement strand
CACATTACAGTCAATCACACACACTACCATAGGGGTTCAATATACAGTAGTATTCTCTCTGTCACTGAACTGGCCTATTCAACATCGATCACATTATATTTCAACATCCTCCACTGTCTCATCCAGTATGGCTGTGTTGGAGACCTAATGATTGGTTATGCAGTTAGCGCCTTATTAGAGTAATATTGCATGCTCTCAAATGCTATTTGCGGCTGGTTGTCAGCTGTTAATTGAGCTGAATGTGATCCTTAACATGAATCCGTCTTAGCGGTGGTGTGTGTTTGATCCCGGTCTGCTCGGGATCCTGCTAGCTACGGCCCCTTTAAACATAAGCAATGAGCTGTGGGCGAGCGCTAGCTAGCGCTAATGCCTGTATCAAGCCTTTATCTGTGTGTTCATGTGTGAATCATTTGTGGTGGTTGTGTGTGTGTGTGTTCATGTGTGAATCATTTGTGTTGTGTGTGTGTGTTCATGTGTGAATTTCTGTTGTATATGTTAAAATAAATGATGTGTTGTGTTTGGCGCCAAGCTCTGTTTTCACCCATGCTGCACTGCACGTGATCAGAACCAATCCAGTTCGACCTTTGAACTCAGCTTCAAAGTGTAGTGGCCCACCTACCTGTATATCGTGTTGTTTTCTTTTATTTAATCAGGAAAAGACAATTGAGACCCAGAGTGTCTTTTTGAAGGGAGACCTGGCCAAGAAGGCAGCAACAATCAATACATTACAGAATTAAAACATACCACAAACAATAAGCTACAATACAACATGTACAATATCAACTACACCACAGTTCCCTAGCCATGTCGGAGACACGGGTGGCTGCCAGGCGCCATTGGATCACCCAGTAAACTAGATGAATCACCCAGCACATCAGACCATTGGCCCAGCCACAGAGAGAATACGGCTGACGGCACTATTCCTAGTCGCTCACACCTCGCTCCACTTTGTAACCCTCACCTTTTAGCAAAGCAGGCGTCAGGAGAGCTGGCTCATAGAAGTTGTATTGAGCTGGAAAGATGATGCAATGTGAGATTTGAGTAAATCAACTCTCCCCATCCATACTACTGTTCATACAGGCAAAGGCTAGTAACGTGCTCCATATCCCAAATGCTATACAAGGGGTTAGGTTAACCCTCCATAGGACCAGCTACAGCTAGCACAAAGATGTTGATTCCTATCTGTTCTCTCCTACTAGAACGGCAGTCAGATTTGTTGATTTAGTGTTACCTCAGGGATCCTGACACTCTCCAGTAGAGAGGTATTTTAAAGAGACAACAACCTCTAGATATTTACTGCTTAAGTAGCTCTCCTCCCACACCGCCCGGATGACACTTTCATACTTGTGTATAATCATTTGTGTTCGAGCAGCAGCTGTTTAGTATTCTTGCAGTGTGTCCTAGTAGTAGCAGTGTGTCATAGTAGTAGCAGTGTGTCATAGTAGTAGCAGTGTGTCGTAGTAGTAGCAGTGTGTCGTAGTAGTAGCAGTGTGTCGTAGTAGTAGCAGTGTGTCGTAGTAGTAGCAGTGTGTCGTAGCAGTGTGTCGTAGTAGTAGCGTGTCGTAGTAGTAGCAGTGTGTCGTAGTAGTAGCAGTGTGTCGTAGTAGTAGTAGCAGTGTGTCATAGTAGTAGCAGTGTGTCATAGTAGTAGCAGTGTGTCGTAGTAGTAGCAGTGTGTCGTAGTAGTAGCAGTGTGTCGTAGCAGTGTGTCGTAGTAGTAGCAGTGTGTCGTAGTAGTAGCAGTGTGTCGTAGCAGTGTGTCATAGTAGTAGCAGTGTGTCGTAGTCGTAGCAGTGTGTCGTAGTAGTAGCAGTGTGTCGTAGCAGTTTGTCGTAGCAGTGTGTCGTAGTCGTAGCAGTGTGTCCTAGTCGTGGTAGTGTGTCCTAGTCGTAGTAGTGTGTCCTAGTCGTAGCAGTGTGTCGTAGTCGTAGCAGTGTGTCGTAGCAGTGTGTCGTAGCAGTGTCGTAGTTGTAGCAGTGTGTCGTAGTCGTAGCAGTGTGTCGTAGTCGTAGCAGTGTGTCGTAGTCGTAGCAGTGTGTCGTAGTAGTAGCAGTGTGTCGTAGTAGTAGCAGTGTTTCGTAGTAGTAGCAGTGTGTCGTAGTAGTAGCAGTGTGTCGTAGCAATGTGTCGTAGCAATGTGTCGTAGTAGTGTGTCGTAGTAGTATTTTTATTTTTTTTATTTTACCTTTATTTTACTAGGCAAGTCAGTTAAGAACAAATTCTTATTTTCAATGACGTGGGTTAACTGCCTGTTCAGGGGCAGAACGACAGATTTGTACCTTGTCAGCTCGGGGATTCGAACTTGCAACCTTTCGGTTACTAGTCCAACGCTCTAACCACTAGGCTACCCTGCCGCCCCATAGTAGCAGTGTGTCGTAGCAGTGTGTCATAGTAGTAGCAGTGTGTTGTAGTAGTAGCAGTGTGTCGTAGTAGTTGCAGTGTGTCGTAGCAGTGTGTCATAGTAGTAGCAGTGTGTCGTAGTAGTAGCAGTGTGACGTAGTACTGGCAGTGTGTCGTAGTAGTAGCAGTTTGTCGTAGTAGTAGCAGTGTGTCGTAGTAGTAGCAGTGTGTCGTAGTAGTAGCAGTGTGTCGTAGTACTGGCAGTGTGTCGTAGTAGTAGCAGTTTGTCGTAGCAGTGTGTCGTAGTAGTAGCAGTGTGTCGCAGCAGTAGCGGTGTGTCGTAGCAGTAGCGGTGTGTCGTAGCAGTAGCAGTGTGTCGTAGCAGTAGCGGTGTGTCGTAGTCGTAGCGGTGTGTCGTAGTACTGGCAGTGTGTCGTAGTAGTAGCAGTTTGTCGTAGCAGTGTGTCGTAGTAGTAGCAGTGTGTCGTAGTAGTAGCAGTGTGTCGTAGTCGTAGCAGTGTGTCATAGTCGTAGCAGTGTGTCGTAGCAGTGTGTCGTAGCAGTGTGTCGTAGCAGTGTGTCGTACCAGTAGCGGTGTGTCGTAGCAGTAGAGGTGTGTCGTAGCAGTAGCAGTAGCGGTGTGTCGTAGTCGTAGCGGTGTGTCGTAGTCGTAGCGGTGTGTCGTAGTAGTAGCGGTGTTTCGTAGTAGTAGCGGTGTTTCGTAGTCGTAGCGGTGTGTAGTAGTCGTAGCGGTGTGTCGTAGCGATGTGTCGTAGCGCTGTGTCATAGTCGTAGCAGGGTGTCGTAGCAGTCTGTCGTAGTCGTAGCAGTCTGTCGTAGCAGTGTGTCGTAGTAGTAGCAGTGTGTCGTAGCAGTCTGTCGTAGTCGTAGCAGTGTGTCGTAGTCGTAGCAGTGTGTCGTAGTCGTAGCAGTGTGTCGTAGCAGTGTGTCGTAGCAGTGTGTCGTAGCAGTAGCAGTGTGTCATAGCAGTGTGTCGTAGTAGTAGCAGTGTGTCGTAGTTGTAGCAGTGTGTCGTAGCAGTGTGTCGTAGTAGTAGCAGTGTGTCGTAGCAGTGTGATGTAGTCGTAGCAATGTGTCGTAGTCGTAGCAGTGTGTCGTAGTCGTAGCAGTGTGTCGTAGTCGTAGCAGTGTGTCGTAGTCGTAGCAGTGTGTCGTAGTCGTAGCATTGTGTTATAGTAGTAGCAGTGTGTTTTAGTAGTAGCAGTGTGTCAAAGTAGTAGCAGTGTGTCGTAGCAGTGTGTCGTAGTCGTAGCAGTGTGTCGTAGCAGTGTGTCGTAGTAGTTGCAGTGTGTCGTAGCAGTGTGTCGTAGTAGTAGCAGTGTGTCGTAGTCGTAGCATTGTGTCATAGTCGTAGCAGTGTGTAGTAGCAGTAGCAGTGTGTCGTAGTCGTAGCGGTGTGTCGTAGTAGTAGCGGTGTTTCGTAGTAGTAGCGGTGTGTAGTAGTCGTAGCGGTGTGTAGTAGTCGTAGCGGTGTGTCGTAGCGGTGTGTCGTAGCGGTGTGTCGTAGCGCTGTGTCATAGTCGTAGCAGGGTGTCGTAGCAGTCTGTCGTAGTCGTAGCAGTCTGTCGTAGCAGTGTGTCGTAGTAGTAGCAGTGTGTCGTAGTAGTACCAGTTTGTCGTAGCAGTGTGTCGTAGTAGTAGCAGTGTGTCGTAGCAGTCTGTCGTAGTCGTAGCAGTGTGTCGTAGTCGTAGCAGTGTGTCGTAGTCGTAGCAGTGTGTCGTAGTTGTAGCAGTGTGTCGTAGCAGTGTGTCATAGCAGTGTGTCATAGTAGTAGCAGTGTGTCGTAGTCGTAGCAGTGTGTCGTAGCAGTGTGTCGTAGTAGTAGCAGTGTGTCATAGCAGTGTGATGTAGTCGTAGCAGTGTGTCGTAGTCGTAGCAGTGTGCCGTAGTAGTAGCAGTGTGCCATAGTAGTAGCAGTGTGCCATAGTAGTAGCAGTGTGCCATAGTAGTAGCAGTGTGCCATAGTAGTAGCAGTGTGCCATAGTAGTAGCAGTGTGCCATAGTAGTAGCAGTGTGCCATAGTAGTAGCAGTGTGCCATAGTAGTAGCAGTGTGCCATAGTAGTAGCAGTGTGCCATAGTAGTAGCAGTGCCATAGTAGTAGCAGTGTGCCATAGTAGTAGCAGTGTGCCATAGTAGTAGCAGTGTGCCATAGTAGTAGCAGTGTGCCATAGTAGTAGCAGTGTGCCATAGTAGTAGCAGTGTGCCATAGTAGTAGCAGTGTGCCATAGTAGTAGCAGTGTGCCATAGTAGTAGCAGTGTGCCATAGTAGTAGCAGTGTGCCATAGTAGTAGCAGTGTGCCATAGTAGTAGCAGTGTGCCATAGTAGTAGCAGTGTGCCATAGTAGTAGCAGTGTGCCATAGTAGTAGCAGTGTGCCATAGTAGTAGCAGTGTGCCATAGTAGTAGCAGTGTGCCATAGTAGTAGCAGTGTGCCATAGTAGTAGCAGTGTGTCATAGTAGTAGCAGTGTGCCATAGTAGTAGCAGTGTGCCATAGTAGTAGCAGTGTGCCCTAGTAGTAGCAGAGTGTCCTAGTTGTAGCAGTGTGTCATAGTTGTAGCAGTGTGTCATAGTAGTAGCAGTGTGTCATAGTAGTAGCAGTGTGCAATAGTAGTAGCAGTGTGCCATAGCAGTAGCAGTGTGCCATAGTAGTAGCAGTGTGCCATAGTAGTAGCAGTGTGCCATAGTAGTGGGACAGCAGGTAGCCTAGTGGTTAGAGCGTTGGGTCAGTAACCAGTTGCTGGATCAAATCCCTGCATTGACGAGATTAAAATCTGTCGCTCCTGACAAAGCTAGTTACTCCACTGTTCCCCGGTAGTCTATCATTGTAAATAAGCATTTGTTCTTAACTGACCTGCCTAGTTAAATAAAGTTTAAAAATCAAATAGTTCTCTCTTTAGTAGTTGGTCTATAGTAGTTGGTCTATTGTCTTTTGTATTGGCATTTCACTTCTGCATTTGGTTTGATTTAGTTCCTGGGTGTATTGTAAAGCGTGAACAATGTTACACGAGTACTTTTTCTGAATGGCTGGCTGTGTGTGTGTGCGTTTACATGTGTGTATCAGATTGCACTTAGCACTGATATTCAGTGCCATACACTCTCCTCACACTCAGCGTCCCGTCGCCCGTGAAGAGGCAGGAGCACAGTGAACGAGAGGATGAGGCGAGGGGCAGTCGACACGCCAATGAGAGAAGCGACCAGTGGAGAGATCCTCCAGATGATCGTCATTAATGTGTTCACCACTCGTGGCCCGGTCCAGTCCTCAGGTCGGGCACAGAAACACATCCATCCAGCTACTAAGAGGTGGATTCATCAACACATTTGTTTGGCCCCAAGTGGAGTTTCTACATTGATTTTCTCTCTGTCTATTTTCCCCTGGCATATTTTCAAGGTGTCTTCCAGCCTCTGCATTACAAGGATTTCGACTTCCATTTGAAACCTATTTTTTGTGACATTGTTGTCACTTAAACCACTTTCAGTCTCCCACTAAAAACCGATTGAGAAACTCCATTGTGACTCCATTTCATAATATCAGCAGCATATGATATCTGAATATGTAGATTTTAAGCTGTTATCCTTTGCCTGATTGTGTGCTGAAATGTAACCTCTGTAGGCTGGTTTCTCGGACACAGATCAAGCCTGGTCCTTGGATTTAAAAGCTGTTTCAATGGAGATGTTCTGCTTTATAGTTCAAGAGTAGGCTTAATCTGGCTCCAGGAAACTGTCTCTTTGTGGAATAAAACACGTAACACAGTAAATGAGTCTGTGGTCCTATTGTTTGTGTGGTGTCGAGTCTCTCCACCCTCTCAGTCCCTCGTCAAGAGCAGAGGAATGACAGAGGCCTCCCAGAGTGGCTCCTAGGACCCCAGTCCTCTTATGGCTTCCTGGAAACAGAGATTAAACCAATCCAATTCAGCTAGCCTTTATGTCATGTTTTCCCTACGAGGTTGCTCTGGGACACAGAAAGGCAAATGTTGCCAGAAAAATGTAGGGACATTGAAATGTTCAAGTGTGTGTTTTACGTAACCAATTGCTGCTGACGCACTGAACTCAATATGGTGTTGCTTCATCAGGGTGAGCTTTTCTGTACTGGTTCCATCAAATTTGACTTACACTTTTATGTTCTCACACACAGAAACACACATGTGACTCAAGTGGGAGTGTGTGTGTGCATGTGTTCATGCGTGCGTGCCTTTGGGGTGCATACGTGCGTGGGAACAGGTGTATGTGTGTGTGTGTGTGTGTGTGTGAGAGAGAGAGAGAGAGAGAGAGAGAGACGGTCATTCAGTATATACTGAGTGCACAAAACATTAAGGCATGACATGGACTGACAAGGTGAATCCAGGTGAAAGCTATGATCCCTCATTGATGTCACTTGTTAAATCCATTTCAATCAGTGTAGATGAAGGGGAGGAGACAGGTTAAAGAATGATTCAGCGTTCCATCTCCAGAGAAGTAATGACCTCCCAGCCCTCTCCTCCTCCCAGCCCTCTCCTCCT
The DNA here is from genome assembly GCF_036934945.1 of Oncorhynchus masou masou. NCBI lineage: Eukaryota > Metazoa > Chordata > Actinopteri > Salmoniformes > Salmonidae > Oncorhynchus > Oncorhynchus masou. The sequence continues at coordinate 30,646,146 of NC_088220.1, read as the reverse complement.
CCCAGCCCTCTCCTCCTCCCCAGCCCTCTCCTCCTCCCAGCCCTCTCCTCCTCCCAGCCCTCTCCTCCTCCCAGCCCTCTCCTCCTCCCAGCCCTCTCCTCCTCCCCAGCCCTCTCCTCCTCCCAGCCCTCTCCTCCTCCCAGCCCTCTCCTCCTCCCAGCCCTCTCCTCCTCCCAGCCCTCTCCTCCTCCCAGCCCTCTCCTCCTCCCAGCCCCTCTCCTCCTCCCAGCCCTCTCCTCCTCCCAGCCCCTCTCCTCCTCCCAGCCCCTCCTCCTCCTCCCCAGCCCTCTCCTCCTCCCAGCCCTCTCCTCCTCCCAGCCCTCTCCTCCTCCCAGCCCTCTCCTCCTCCCCAGCCCTCTCCTCCTCCCCAGCCCTCTCCTCCTCCCCAGCCCTCTCCTCCTCCCCAGCCCTCTCCTCCTCCCAGCCCTCTCCTCCTCCCAGCCCTCTCCTCCTCCCAGCCCTCTCCTCCTCCCCCCCAGCCCTCTCCTCCTCCCAGCCCTCTCCCAGCCCCTCCTCCTCCCAGCCCTCTCCTCCTCCCCAGCCCTCTCCTCCTCCCAGCCCTCTCCTCCTCCCCAGCCCTCTCCTCCTCCCCAGCCCTCCTCCCCAGCCCTCTCCTCCCAGCCCTCTCCTCCTCCCCAGCCCTCTCCTCCTCCCCTCCTCCCCTCCTCCCCAGCCCTCTCCTCCCCCAGCCCTCTCCTCCTCCCAGCCCTCTCCTCCTCCCCAGCCCTCTCCTCCTCCCCAGCCCTCTCCTCCTCCTCCCAGCCCCTCTCCTCCTCCCCAGCCCTCTCCTCCTCCCCAGCCCTCTCCTCCTCCCAGCCCTCCTCCCAGCCCTCTCCTCCTCCCAGCCCTCTCCTCCTCCCAGCCCTCTCCTCCTCCCAGCCCTCTCCTCCTCCCAGTCCTCTCCTCCTTCCCAGCCCTCTCCTCCTCCCAGCCCTCTCCTCCTCCCAGCCCTCTCCTCCTCCCAGTCCTCTCCTCCTTCCCAGCCATGATGTCAGCCATGATGTCAGTCATGATGGAGCTCATGTGATTTAACCTATCAGTACAACCTTGCAGAGTGGAAGAGGAGAGAGAGAGAAAGAGAGAGCGACAGAAAGAGAGACTGCTCATTAGTCAGACCTAGTGTTTTGACAAAGCGATTTCTCTCAGATTTCCACTGATATATTGACAAAAACCTTTGATCTGATTGTCAGTTCACAGGATAGTTCTGGAGCCAAATGTCCAGTCCAGGCACTCTCTGTTCTGCACTTTCATTGCTCTCTCACAGCCCTCTCTAATACCAGCCCACACAGCTGTGCACTGGCACACGCGCCCTCTGCCTATGGTGTCTCTCTCCTTGTGTGTGTGTGTGTGTGTGTGTGTGTGTGTGTGTGTGTGTACTCTTGACGTTAGCTGAGACGGGCGTTCCAGGAAGCTTGCTCGCTCGGAGGAGCAGGCGCGGCCGTAAACAGCAACAGCAAGGCCTCTTTGATGGGCAGTGATTCACAGAGGTGTGAGTGTGTGTGGATGCAGGCATGAGTGTGTGTGCATCCTTATTACAGAGGGTAGGTGGCGCCCTATAGGCTCAGCCTGTGGTGTTCATGGGTTCAGTGCCAGCAGCAGAGCAGGAGGCTGGGTGTGTGGGCCATGGCAGTAATCAGAGCACATCACCCAGCCTCTCTCTTGATGATTAAATAGAACAAGATGGCTGAACCCCTCTGACTACAAGAGTTCCTGCAGATTCATCGTCCCCTTTATAAAGTTTGACCTAAATGAATAACTTTCCGTTGGGAAATGGTGAGTGCGTCCCGTGACCATTTTGTGCCATTTTAATTGTAAGGAATCGGCGGCATTAGTGGGAATGGTTTATTCTGTCCACTACATCTTACAACCTCTGTGGTAATGGAATGAGACTGGGCGTGTTTCAGTACCAAATGTCCCTAGCCATAGGAAAACATGAGCAAGCGTTCCTTTCTTAAAGACGTTTGTTTCTGTGTTTGCGAGAGACAGTTTAGTTGTGTACAATAATGACTATTACTTTGCTCTGACTCACGCAAAACTTGATATTCATTGACATTCAAACAGTGATTGATATTCACAGTAGAGCAACAAAGAGCTGTCTGAGACTAAGCTGTGAATATCCATAAAGTGCGTCGATGTGATAGTTGGCTTGTGCTGCTAATTCACTGAGATAAATACTGACAGCATTGACAACTCAGCGGAGGAAGATTATGTTTTTCTAAGCACGTTTGAGGGTTATTTTAAGTCTTTTCTACATAAATCTGTTGACTAGAGTTGGGGCGGATTGGTTCAGGACGATCATGTGACTCCAGGGAGCCACTGTACTCCTACTGGAGAGTGAGAGAGAGAGAGATATAGTGAGAGAAAGAGAAGATGAAAGAAACAGAATAGAATCTGCAAGCTCATTCTCGCTCTGCTTCAAAGAAAACCTCAAGTTCACCTCGGCTCACTGTCGCCACGGCGCCTGCAGGGTGACACGACACGACAAAAATACAAAATCACGAGGCAGAGCCACACTAAAAATATTGGCATAGATTCAACCGCTTGTATTTCGACAATGAGGACAGGCTATTTTAGTCATGCATACCTGCAGCTATAGACCTATCTGTACATTTCTGAGAGTACCGATTTCTAGCCAGATCATGGAAAATGTATGACTCCCGTCTTGCTTGATGAATAGAACACTTGACTTCAATACATTGAGTGGGATTGCGAGCCACAACTTGTAAATCCTTCATGCCACTTAAACCCTGTGACCCCAATCTGGCCTCAGTGCTGCTGTCGTAGATACATGTCCTGGCTCGTCAATGAACTTTCCCTGGTTGGTGCTGAGGTCAGTGACCAGAAATGACAGCTGGACAACTTGGGGTGGTACACACGGACAACTACTGTCTATCTGTCCATCATGAGAGAGAGAATCCTAAGCATGAAGCCATGTGGTGGCAGCGGTGGGACCCAGCAGGCCAGTGAAGCCACGTGGTGGCAGCGATGGGACCCAGCAGGCCAGTGAAGCCACGTGGTGGCAGCGATGGGACCCAGCAGGCCAGTGAAGCCACGTGGTGGCAGCAGTGGGACCCAGCAGGCCAGTGAAGCCACGTGGTGGCAGCGTGGGACCGAGCAGGCCAGTGAAGCCACGTGGTGGCAGCGGTGGGACAGGCCAGTGAAGCCACGTGGTGGCAGCGGTGGGACCCAGCAGGTCAGAAGCCACGTGGTGGCAGCGGTGGGACCCAGCAGGCCAGTGAAGCCATGTGGTGGCAGCGGTGGGACCCAGCAGGCCAGTGAAGCCACGTGGTGGCAGCGGTGGGACCCAGCAGGCCAGTGAAGCCACGTGGTGGCAGCGGTGGGACCCAGCAGGCCAGTGAAGCCATGTGGTGGCAGCGGTGGGACCCAGCAGGCCAGTGAAGCCATGTGGTGGCAGCGGTGGGACCCAGCAGGCCAGTGAAGCCATGTGCTTGTTATTCCACTTTGGCTGGCGCTATAATCTCTCTAGGTACCATGCAGCTGGTCGTGTTACCCAAACATCTATTCTCATTGGACGGGATCTTGAGGAGATGAGCAGACAACCTCTCAGGATGCCTCACTGTACATCATCCAAACTCCTCCCCCCTCTTTTAGCGTTCCTCATTTCCCCGGCCCGCGATTGGCTTTCAGCACCACGGACGAGGACATCCATCGCCATGCCGACCATGCTCTGTTGGCAGCTGGGACACCCGTATATCTTGTCCCATCATACAGCGGGGGTGACAGCTCATTCTCCGTGGCTTGGCTGATAGGGAGCGCTTTCCCAGGCTGGGCCCGACATCCATCATCCCCCGCCCCTTAGCCCCCCTCTGCCCCAGTGTACGCTCTCCATCACATGGCCGAGCACGGGTGAGGACGGGGACAGGCTGTAAAGAATGGGTCCCTGCGCCGCAAGTCTCCCTCTGGCCCCCGCTGTCGCTCATTTTTATTTCTGAAAATGAGATGCCAGTTAGCAGGGTCATTAATAACCAAGGGGAAGGAATTAGGCATCCTGGAAATTTTCCGGAAGAGTCTTGGCACTCTCTCTCTCTCACTCTCTCTCTCTGAGTTCTATCTCTGCTGCAGTCACATCAGTACTATCTCTACTACAGTCACATCAGTACTGTCTCTGCTGCAGTCACATCAGTACTGTCTCTGCTGCAGTCACATCAGTACTGTCTCTGCTGCAGTCACATCAGTACTGTCTCTACTACAGTCACATCAGTACTGTCTCTGCTGCAGTCACATCAGTACTGTCTCTGCTGCAGTCACATCAGTACTATCTCTACTACAGTCACATCAGTACTGTCTCTGCTGCAGTCACATCAGTACTCTCTCTACTACAGTCACATCAGTACTATCTCTACTACAGTCACATCAGTACTGTCTCTGCTGCAGTCACATCAGTACTATCTCTACTACAGTCACATCAGTACTCTCTCTACTACAGTCTCATCAGTACTATCTCTACTACAGTCTCATCAGTACTCTCTCTACTAGTCTCATCAGTACTATCTCTGCTGCAGTCACATCAGTACTATCTCTACTAGTCTCATCAGTACTCTCTCTACTAGTCTCATCATTACTCTCTCTGCTGCAGTCACATCAGTACTGTCTCTGCTGCAGTCACATCAGTACTCTCTCTACTACAGTCACATCAGTACTATCTCTACTACAGTCACATCAGTACTGTCTCTGCTGCAGTCACATCAGTACTATCTCTACTACAGTCACATCAGTACTCTCTCTACTACAGTCTCATCAGTACTATCTCTACTACAGTCTCATCAGTACTCTCTCTACTAGTCTCATCAGTACTATCTCTGCTGCAGTCACATCAGTACTATCTCTACTAGTCTCATCAGTACTCTCTCTACTAGTCTCATCATTACTCTCTCTGCTGCAGTCACATCAGTACTCTCTCTACTACAGTCTCATCAGTACTATCTCTACTACAGTCACATCAGTACTCTCTCTACTAGTCTCATCAGTACTATCTCTGCTGCAGTCACATCAGTACTCTCATCAGTACTATCTCTGCTGCAGTCACATCAGTACTCTCTCTACTAGTCTCATCAGTACTATCTCTGCTGCAGTCACATCAGTACTCTCTCTACTAGTCTCATCAGTACTCTCTCTACTAGTCTCATCAGTACTATCTCTGCTGCAGTCACATCAGTACTCTCTCTACTAGTCTCATCAGTACTATCTCTGCTGCAGTCACATCAATACTCTCTCTACTAGTCTCATCAGTACTATCTCTGCTGCAGTCACATCAATACTATCTCTACTAGTCTCATCAGTACTATCTCTGCTGCAGTCACATCAGTACTCTCTCTACTAGTCTCATCAGTACTATCTCTGATGCAGTCACATCAGTACTCTCTCTACTAGTCTCATTAGTACTATCTCTGCTGCAGTCACATCAGTATTTTCTCTGCTGGAGTCATTGCTCCAGAGCCTTTCCGTTCACCTTCACACTCCTGGGCCAGACTACACTCAATCATATGACCTACTGCCTATAGATCCAGACCCCTAGACCCAGGGTTCTAGCCCCAGGCCTCAAGACCCAGGCCTCTAGATGTAGACCCAGGCCTCTAGTTCCAGGCCTCTAGATCCAGAGACCCAGGCCTCTAGATCCAGACCTCTAGACCCAGGCCTCTAGACCCAGGCCTCTAGACCCAGGCCTCTAGATCCAGACCCCTAGACCCAGGCCTCCAGATACAGACCCCTAGACCCAGGCCTCCAGATACAGACCCCTAGACCCAGGCCTCTAGATCCAGACCCCTGGACCCAGGCCTCTAGACCCAGGCCTCGAGACCCAGGCCTCTAGACCCAGGCCTCGAGACCCAGGCCTCTAGACCCAGGCCTCTAGACCCAGGCCTCTAGACCCAGGCCTCTAGATCCAGACCCCTAGACCCAGGCCTCCAGATCCAGACCCCTAGACCCAGGCCTCTAGATCCAGACCCCTAGACCCAGGCCTCTAGATCCAGGCCTCTAGACCCAGGCCTCTAGACCCAGGCCTCTAGACCCAGGCCCAGACCCCTAGACCCAGGCCTCCAGATCCAGACCCCTAGACCCAGGCCTCTAGATCCAGACCCCTAGACCCAGGCCTCTAGATCCAGGCCTCTAGACCCAGGCCTCCAGATCCAGACCCCTAGACCCAGGCCTCTAGATCCAGACCCCTAGATCCAGGCCTCTAGATCCAGGCCTCTAGATCCAGGCCTCTAGACCCAGGCCTCTAGATCCAGACCCCTAGACCCAGGCCTCCAGATCCAGACCCCTAGATCCAGGCCCCTAGATCCAGGCCTCTAGACCCAGGCCTCTAGATCCAGGCCTCTAGATCCAGGCCTCTAGACCTCTAGACCCAAACTGTCTGACCTTCTCCTGTCTCCTTTATTTTCATAATTTCTTTTCTACTTCTTTTTCTTCTCTCATACCTGGGCCAGTAGTCAGACAGAGAGCTCAGACAGAGAGCTCAGAGAAGATGAGAGAGGGAGATATAAAGCAGAGTTCATTAGTACATGTACTAGTGAGCAGTTTGAAGTTAGACCCTGGCCTGCAGCCTGAAGTGACTGGCACTCAGCAGTGGCTGCTAGCTGTCTGTGAAGAGGGTGAGTGTTCTTCTAGAGGGCCACTTCACACCACTGTCACTCCTCACAGATACAGTTGGGAGGAGGAAGGGAGAGGGGAGTCCACTGTGCATTGAGAGATTGCTTATCAGGGCCTCATTTAAGATCTTCAAGATACAATAAGCCACATTTTTCAACAACTCAAAAAGCGAAGTCTACATTTATAAAGGCGGGTGATTTCATCAGAGGACATCTTTTTCAGATGTTGCAGAATGATTTGAGCAAGATGGACATTTCCCTCATGCTTTCACGGCATGGAAAGAGGTCCAGTTTCAGAACGGGGACATTAGAAGTCCTACGTTTTTTCTGTCTACCCAAAACCCCAAGTTTCAACTCGTTGCTTTCTTCACTTTTCTCATCTGCAGTTTTAGTGCAGCGTTTTGGGATGAGGTGTCGGTAGTTGACGGTGGTCTCCACTAAGACAATGGGAAATAGCTCCTGGAGAAAAAAAGGCTAGTGATAAACTGTTCTGCTGATGGACCCCCGAGTGTGTGTGTGTGTGTGTGTGTGTGAGATAAGAGTGGGGTGACTGTTAACTGTTCTGCCTCAGCTACTCTCTTTCTGGCTGATTGTGAATAGGTCTACATCACAGGAGGCTGGTGGCACCTTAATTGGGGAGGACAGGCTCGTGGTAATGGCTGGGGTGGAATGAGTGGAATGGTATCAAATACTGATGTTTGACACAATTCCATTTACTCCATTCCAGCCATTGTTATGAGCCGTCCTCCCCTCAGTCCTCCCTCAGCAGCCTCCTCTGACCTACATGTACTGTATACAGTTATAAGGAATATGCTTAGTAACAGAGTTTCTCATTAGATGTTGCCATGGACTAAAGTCAGCTTTTATGTTGCCTTCAGTTTAATATGTGACCGATCGGCTCGATTCATAACTGGTGTATTTTAACACCAGTAAACTCACAACAAGATCATTGTTTGTCATACACCAAGATGGCGCCGACAGAGATGGCTGCCTTTTTTTGAATGTATTATTTCTTACATTGTTAGCCCAGACAATCTCAAGTGTTATTACATTCAGCCAGGAAGAACTACTGGATATAAAAGTGACGTCAACTTACCATCATTACAACCAGGAATACGACTTTCCCGAAGCGGATCCTTTGTTTGGACCTCTACCCTGGACATGGGATCTAATCCCAGAGGCCGACCCAAAACAACGCGGTTGCCGCAGGAGAGGCAGATGGAGCGGCCTACTGGTCAGACTCAGAAGGCGAGCTCACCATCCACCGCTTCCCAGCATATTATTCACCAATGTCCAGTCTCTAGACAACAAGGTGGACGCAATTAGGGCACAAGTTGCCCTCCAGAGAGACATCGGAGATTGTAACATTCTCTGTTTCACGGAAAGATGTCTCACTTGGGATATGTTGTCAGAGTCGGTTCAGCCACCCGGTTTCTTCACGCATCGCGCCGACAGAAACAAACATCTCTCTGGTAAGAAGAAGGGCGGGGGTGTATGCCTTATGATTATGCCTTAGACAGAAACAAACAGGAAACGCCCGTGCTCAGGTCTATCCAACGCTGGTCTGACCAATCAGATTCCACGCTTCAAGGTTGCTTCGATGACGTGGACTGGGATATGTTCCGGGTAGCCTCAGACAACAACATTGATGTACAGTATATGCTGACTCTGTGAGCGAGTTTATTAGCAAGTGCATCGGTGATGTTGTACCCACTGTGACTATTAAAACCTTCCCTAACCATGGATTGAAGGAAGCATTTGTGCAAAACTGAAAACGCGAACCACCGCTTTTAATCATGGCAAGGCAACCGGAAACATAACCAAATACAAACAGTGTAGCTATTCCCTCCGCAATGCAATCAAACAAGCAAAGCATCAGTATAGAGACAAAGTAGAGTCGCAATTCAATGGCTCAAACATGAGAGGTATGTGGCAGGATCTACAGTCAATCACGGATTACAAAAAGAAAACCAGCCCCGTCGTGGACATTGACATCTTGTTCCTAAACAAATTAAACAACTTCTTTGCTCCCTTTGGGGACAATACAGTTCCACCGACACGGCCTGTTACCAAAGCCTGTGGGCTCTCCTTCACCATGGCCAACGTGAGTAAAACATTTAAATATGTTAACCCTCGCAAGGCTGCCGGCATTGACTACAGCTCAGCATTTAACACCATAGTACCCTCCAAACTCGTCATTAAGCATGAGACCCTGGGTCTCGACCCCGCCATGTGCAACTGGGTCCTGGACCTTCTGACGGCCTGCCCCTAGGTGGTGAGGGTAGGAAACAAGATCTCTACCCCGCTGATCCTCAAAATTGGGCCCCACAAGGGTGCGTTCTCAGCCCTCTCCTGTACTCTCTGTTCACCCATGGCTGTGTGGACATGCACGCCTCCAACTCAATCACCACGTTTGCAGACGACAGTACACTGGTAGGCTTGATTACCAACAAAGACAAGACATCCTACAGGGAGGAGGTGAGGGCCCTCAGAGTGTGGTGTTAGGAAAATAACCTCTCACTCAACGTCAACAAAACAAAGAAGATGATTGTGGACTTCAGGAAACAGCATCGACGGGACCGTAGTGGAGAAGGAGGCTGAAGAAATTTGGCTTGTCACCAAAAACACTCACACACTTTTACAAATGCACAATCGAGAGCATCATTTTGGGCTGTATCACCGCCTGGTACGGCAACTGCACCGCCCACAACCGCAAGGCTCTCCAGAGGGTAGTGCGGTCTGCACAATGCATCACCGGGGGCAAACTACCTGAACTCCAGGACACCTAGAGCACCCGAAGTCACAGGAAGACCAAAAAGATCATCAAGGACAACAATCACCAAGCCACTGCCTGTTCACCCCGCTATCAGTACAGGTGCATCAAAGCTGGGACCGAGAGACTGAAAAACAGCATCTATCTCAAGGTCATCAGACTGTTTAACAGTCATCACTAACATAGAGTGGCTGCTGCCAACATACAGACTCAAATCTCTGTCCAATTTAAGAAATGGATTTATTAACAGCATGCTTTACCTTGTAATGAAAAGGACTTTCTGACTAAATTAAAAACATCTAATATCTGAAAATGTAGCTAGCTGGAATCTCTTACCCATATACATGGATGAACGCTTCTCACTCTCTTTCATGGATCCATGGTTTCCCTTAGTTTGAAGATGTAATCCAGAGACAGGTGTTTTATACAACAGCCTTCTATGTTCTCTTTTCGACTCCCTCCGTATTTGCAAGCAAATGCCTGAATTTTCTACATCTCCTTAGCTATAATACTCTGCTTCCACCAGGCATTCCACTGATTTCAAAACTTGGTTCTCCAGAAAGTGTTCTTTGTGATATATATATATATATTTTAAATGCTTTAGAAAGGGTTGCCTACGTATACTAAGAAGCTCATGTTATAGACATAAATGTGCTACATGGCAAACCAATCCGAACTCATCTCTCCGAATGTCCAGCCCATCCATTATCTCAGCCAACCGTGACTAGTGGGAAGGTTCCTTTCTTTTTTCGTGGCTAAACCAACTAGGCTCGTAATTTAACAATTTTATTCGTATTTACAGATGTCATATAAGTTTGTTATTAATTAAGGCACATGAAAGTTCATGTTCCATAAGGCATTTCTGCACAAAAATGCATTTTGATAAAATGTGTGTTTTTGTTTGTACCCTTTTTCAGAGTCAAGGTAAACACTGAAGTAATTAAAATAAAATGTATGCACGGAGAATGTAAGTCGCTTTGGATAAATGTAATTATTGCTCACCTTTGAATTGTACTTATGACCCTGTCACTATTTTTGTATGGGGTGGCAGGTAGCCTAGTGAGTTTTGGGCCAGTAACGCAGAGGTCGCTGGTTACAATCCCAGATCCGTCAATGTAGAAAGAAAATCTGCCTTCTGCACTTGAGCAAGGCAGTTAATCCCTGACAACAACTGCTCACCGTGCATGGATGTTGATTAAGGCAGCCCCCTGCACCTCTCTGATTCAGAAGACGGACGAATGCATTCAGTTTTGCAACTGACTAGGTATCCTCTTACAGTACCTCCTGATTTATTCTCTTTGTTATTTTAAAAGGATAGAAAAGTCTGCCTCCCTATTCCTCACTGAAATTAATTGGGCACAAAGACTTGTGCCTATTCATGCCTTTGTGGTGTGTGTGCTTGTGTGTTTGTGCATGTGTGCGTGCTTGTGTGTGTCTATGTGTACCTCGTGCGGTATATTGTTGTTACGCACACGTGTGTACAAAGCTGTGTGTGTGTGTGTGTTCCCGCAGTGTGTGCACCTACAGTGTGTGCGTGTGACTCAGCGTTGATGCGTCTCGAGCCCCATGCTCTGTGAACGGAGGGTCAACTGGTGGGAGGAGGGAGCGAGGGTTCTCATTGACAACAGAACAAGGAGCAGGTTGACAGCCCTATATATATATACTCCGTTCATCTTTTACTTTGAATAACGAAGCAGAGTGAGGAGAGAGGATGAGACTTCATCACTGAGCCAGTACACCACTGAGTACTTCTGGATGGCAGCCGAAATACTACCACAGAATGAAACTAGATAGTAGTGACGTAGCCCAGACTTAATTTAGACTCAGTTATTCTGTCCTGTGAGGCTGTCTGTGTAGAGCACGTGGATCGGCAGACCCCTCCTGTCCGTATGTGGATATACATTCAGTTAACAGATGGATGGAGGATGGTTAATAATGCATTCGTGTGGAGGAGAAGAGAAATGTGAGGTAGTCGTTTTGAGGTCACTTACAATGTGTCTGACCCTTTAGACAGGTTCCCATGAACATTAGACAGGCCTAGGACAGTGCACTGGACGAAATAATGCAGCTGATGCTATCATCTCTTCATAGAATTCATAATATCCACTGTAATAATATCCACAATATCATCTCTGCATGTGTCGTGTCATTCCATGAAAACATTCCCGACCACCACGCCTCTGGTTGACTGGTCTGGGATCAGCGCATGCTTTTACATTTGCATGCCTTCCCTCAAAAAGGGTACTGTCTGGTTGGGGTTGGTAGCACCCCGATCTGACCTTAGATCTGCTGGCATTGACCTTGCAGGTTCTTGCCTTGCTGTACTTTCACACCTCTGTGCGATCCTTTTCTGATGATTTTTTTTCTGATGATTTTAGAATGACCTTGGGACCCACAGTACTGCTTGATAACGATTAGGTCCGATTTGTCTCTGTATCAGTTTGCCACGTACTCCTCCTCCCTCTTTCTTTTCTCTCCCTCCCTCTCTTGATGTTACTTTAGTTGTATTTATTTAAGTTGTTAATGTTCTCTTTCTCTCTCTGCCCTCCTCTTGCTCCCGACCTTCCTTCTAACTCTCTCTCTCTCTCTTCCTCTGTTGTAGTAGGCTGTGTTGAGTTACAATAATGCTTTAGTGGTTGCTGATGCAATGTCTGTATTTTATTTAGCCTTTGTTTCGTCTCTGCGTTGTTCTTCTGTCTGTGTTGTGGTGAGCGCTCCCCTAACCTCAGTTCATTGTGTTGTGGCACCACGGCAGTCCAGGATGACGCTGCTCCAGGTACCCAGGAGTACATTATGTTGCGGCAGGATTCCATCCACTCATCGGCGGATTTAAGGAGTAAGGGGTCCCCATTTCGTGCTAAGTGTCACGAAATCTTCTGCTGCCCGCTGAAGCAAGTCGTCAACAAAGAGAGCTCAGAGCCCGAAGGTTTGTCCGCACCCCCTGCTTGTTTTTTAAGTGATGCTTATTTTTTGGCTTTTCCTCCTCTCTTTCTCTCTCTCATATTCTGTCTGAACTGATAGTTCTCCTCCCCTCAAAGTTTCCGTTCATTTTACATCCCATCTTTGGAAAGCATCTGGCCTGTGCGGCCTCTCACTCATAGTGTGTGTGTATGATTGTGAGTATCTTATTCTTGCCTGTGGCGCACAGCCCACCAAACATCCTCCAACCACCCATAGGCCCCTGCTACAGCCAACATAAAGGAATATTAAAACCACTGAAAGGGGTCATGGAATGATGCAGCTGCTGTTCACCGTACTGGAGCCTCTTGGCTTCATGGAATAAGAATCTTGCAGCTCGTCATGCTACAACCTCATGACTCTGCACCTCTACTGTATAGGACATCCATATTAGGTTGATATTAAGATGATGCCAGTATATTATTGGCTTGCTGCCCACCCATTAAGCAACTGTCCGTCTCCCCCCATGCTCCCCTGGCTTTTAGTCTTGCTGGCTTTAGCCCTGTCCCTCTCTATCTCCTTCTCCCCCATCGCTCCTCCCACCTCCTCCTTTCCCTACCTGCCTTTCTCCTCTTCTGTCCCCCCCCTCTCTCTCTCTCTACCGTTCTCTCCCCTCCCCCTCTCTCCCCTCCCCCTCTCCCCTCCCCCCACTCTCCTCTCTCTCTCTACCGTTCTCTCCCCTCCCCCACTCTCCTCTCTCTCTCTCTCTACCGTTCTCTCCCCTCCCCCACTCTCCTCTCTCTCTACCGTTCTCTCCCCTCCCCCTCTCTCCCCTCCCCCACTCTCGTCTCTCTCTCTACCGTTTTCTCCCCTCCCCCTCTCTCCCCCCCCCACTCTCCTCTCTCTCTCTACCGTTCTCTCCCCTCCCCCTCTCTCCCCTCCCCCACTCTCCTCTCTCTCTCTACCATTCTCTCCCATCCCCCTCTTCTCCCCCCCTCTCTCTACCATTCTCTCCCCTCCCCCACTCTCTCTCTCTCTCTACCATTCTCTCCCCTCCCCTCTCCCTCCCCCACTCTCTCTCTCTCTACCGTTCTCTCCCCTCCCCCACTCTCCTCTCTCTCTCTACCGTTCTCTCCCCTCCCCCTCTCCCTCCCCCACTCTCCTCTCTCTCTCTACCATTCTCTCCCCTCCCCCACTCTCCTCTCTCTCTCTACCATTCTCTCCCCTCCCCTCTCTCCCTCCCCCACTCTCCTCTCTCTCTACCGTTCTCTCCCCTCCCCCACTCTCCTCTCTCTCTCTACCGTTCTCTCCCCTCCCCCACTCTCCTCTCTCTCTCTACCGTTCTCTCCCCTCCCCCTCTCTCCCCTCCCCCACTCTCCTCTCTCTCTCTACCCCACTCCCTGGCGCTTGCAGACGCATGATGGTTTGGTTAGTCTGTGTATGGTCATGCTCATTGGGGAGAGGGGAAGACACCGCACGGTAACGTTAGGTCTAAGCACCTGCATGCTGATACATTGCACATGTATGTTAGGTACCAGGGGTTGATTGTTCCATCTATTGCCTGAGGCTTGTGCGTTTTCATCAGTAGAGTACTAAGATTGCAAAGATGAAGGTACCTTCCTTTACAGACTTCCAGGAAACTCGGTAAGACATGTGATTCGCTGTGGGTTATAGTACATTTGCAGTGTAAGCTGGTTTATCGTGTGGTCTCAAATACATGATCTATGTAATCTATAATCTATGATTATCAGGTAACAATCACATGTTGAATCAGATGTGTGGGGTGTTCTTGAACGTAGTGTACGTACTGTACATTCTCTCAACCAGCTTTTCCAACAGTCTTGAAGGAGTTCCCACATATGCTGAGCACATCCCAAACTATCTCCATTGGGTTGAGGTCGGGTGATTGTGGAGGCCAGGTCATCTGATTTAGAAGACACAGTGGCAAGAAAAATATATGTGAACCCTTTGGAATGTCCTGGATTTCTGCATGAATTAGTCCTAATATGTGATCTGATCTTCTAAGTCACAACAATAGACAATAGACAAACATGCTGCGGTTAAACTAATAACACACAAACTATTGTATTTTTCTTGTCTATATTGAATACATCATTTAAACATTCACAATGTAGGTTGGAAAAAGTATGTGAACCCCTTGGCTAATGACTTCTCCAAAAGCTAATTGGAGTCAGGAGTCAGCTAACCTGGAATACAATCATTGAGATGTGATTGGAGATGTTCGTTAAAGTTGCCCTGCCCTATAAAAAACACTCACAAAATGTGATTTTGCTATTCAGAAGAAGCAGTGCCTGATGTGAACCATACCTCGAACAAAAGAGATCTCAGAAGACCTAAGATTAAGAATTGTTGACATGCATAAAGCTGGAAAGGGTTACAAAAGTCCAAATAAATGGAGAAAGCTCAGCATTGTTGCTACTCTCCCTAGGAGTGGCCGTCCTGCAAAGATGACTGCAAGAGCACAGCTCAGAATGCTCAATGAGGTTAAGAAGAATCCTAGTGAATCCTAAAGACTTACAGAAATGTCTGGAAAATGCTAACATCTCGGTTGACAATTCTACAAGTCTACAACACGTAAAACACTAAACAAGAATGGTGTTCATGGAAGGACACCACGGAAGAAGACACTGCTGTCCAAAAACAACATTGCTGCACTTCTGAAGTTTGTAAAAGAGCACCTGGATGTTCCACAGCGCTTCTGACAATATATTCTGTGGACAGATGAAACTACAGTTGAGTTGTTTGGTTGAGGTTATTTCTGCTAAAGGAGGGTCAGCCAGTTATTACATCCAAAGGTTCACATACTTTTCCCACCCTAAACTGTCAATGTTTACACGGTGTTCAATAAAGACATGAAAACATATAATTGTTTGTGTTATTAGTTTAAAGCACACTGTGTTGTCTATTGTTGTGACTAAGATGAAGATCAGGTCAAATTTCATGAACAATCTATGCAGAAATCCAGGTAATTCAAAATGGTTCACATACTTTTCTTGCCGTTGTATATGGTACTACAGAATAACTATTTAAAGGAGCTAAGGGTTCTTTGAGTGATTATTGTTCCAAATAGAACCATCACCCTTATCAAAGCACCCTTGAAGAACGCTCTGTTGTAACTCAGTGTGTGGTGTTGCCAGTGGTACAAGAACAGGGTCTGTCCTTCAGAGAGATGAGAAACTCAATATAAAGTAGGATCACTGTTTGCTGCCTGTGAAGACTGAAGTTGTATAAAAGGCTTAGTGACAAAGACCATGTTTTATAATCAAGCTTTAGTCAAATAGAATGTTTTGTAGCCGGTGGTGGAAAAAAATGACTCAATTGTCATACTTCAGTAAAAGTCAAGATACTCTTAAAAGAAAATGACGTAAGTGAAAGTCACCCAGTAAAATAGTACTTGAGTAAATATACTTAAGTATCAAAGTAAGGTTAGTTATGGTGGAAAATAAGTATTTGGTCAATAACAAAAGTTTATCTCGATACTTTGTTATATACCCTTTGTTGGCAATGACAGAGGTCAAATGTTTTCTGTAAGTCTTCACAAGGTTTTCACACACTGTTGCTGGTATTTTGGCCCATTCCTCCATGTAGATCTCCTCTAGAGCAGTGATGTTTTGGGGCTGTTGCTGGGCAACACGGACCTTCAACTCCCTCCAAAGATTTTCTATGGGGTTGAGATTTGGAGACTGGCTAGGCCACTCCAGGACCTTAAAATGCTTCTTACGAAGCCACTCCTTCGTTGCCTGGGCGGGTGTGTTTGGGATCATTGTCATGCTGAAAGACCCAGCCACGTTTCATCTTCAATGCCCTTGTTTTCACTCAAAATCTCACGATAGATGGCCCCATTCATTCTTTCCTTTACACGGATCAGTCGTCCAGGTCCCTATGCAGAAAAACAGCCCCAAAGCATGATGTTTCCACCCCCATGCTTCACAGTAGGTATGGTGTTCTTTGGATGCAACTCAGCATTCTTTGTCCTCCAAACACGTCGAGTTTAATTTTTACCAAAAAGTTATATTTTGGTTTCATCTGACCATATGACATTCTCCCAATCTTCTTCTGGATCATTCAAATGCTCTCTAACAAACTTCAGACGGCCTGGACATGTACTGGCTTAAGCAGGAGGACACGTCTGGCACTGCAGGATTTGAGTCCCTGGCGGCGTAGTGTGTTACTGATGGTAGGCTTTGTTACTTTGGTCCCAGCTCTCTGCAGGTCATTCACTAGGTCCCCCCGTGTGGTTCTGGGATTTTTGCTCACCGTTCTTGTGATCATTTTAACCCCACGGGGTGAGATCTTGCGTGGAGCCCCAGGCCGATGGAGATTATCAGTGGTCTTGTATGTCTTCCATTTCCTAATAATTGCTTCAGCAGTTGATTTCTTCAAACCAAGCTGCTTACCTATTGCAGATTCAGTCTTCCCAGCCTGGTGCAGGTCTACAATTTTGTTTCTGGTGTCCTTTGACAGCTCTTTGGTCTTGGCCATAGTGGAGTTTGGAGTGTGACTTTTTGAGGTTGTGGACAGGTGTCTTTTATACTGGATCCATTAATACAGGTAACGAGTGGAAGACAGAGGAGCCTCTTAAAAAAGAAGTTACAGGTCTGTGAGAGCCAGAAATCTTGCTTGTTTGTAGGTGACCAAGTACCTATTTTCCACCATAATTTGCAAATAAATTCATTAAAAATCCTACAATGTGATTTTATGGATGTTGTTTCTCATTTTGTCTGTCATAGTTGAAGTGTACCTATGATGAAAATTACAGGCCTCTCTCATCTTTTTAAGTGGGAGAACTTGCACAATTGGTGGCTGACTAAATACTTTTTTGCCCCACTATGTGTTTATGTGTTTACATCAGACATAATGTATATGTGTTTGTGTTTACATCAGACATAATGTATATGTGTTTATGTGTTTACATCAGACATAATGTATATGTGTTTGTGTTTACATCAGACATAATGTATGTGTTTATGTGTTTACATCAGACATAATGTACATGTGTTTGTGTTTACATCAGACATAATGTATATGTGTTTATGTGTTTACATCAGACATAATGTATATGTGTTTATGTGTTTACATCAGACATAATGTATATGTGTTGCAGTCACATCAGTACTATCTCTGCTGCAGTCACACCAGTACTATCTCTGCTGCAGTCACATCAGTACTATCTCTGCTGCAGTCACACCAGTACTATCTCTGCTGCAGTCACACCAGTACTATCTCTGCTGCAGTCACATCAGTACTATCTCTGCTGCAGTCACATCAGTACTATCTCTGCTGCAGTCACATCAGTACTCTCTCTGCTGCAGTCACATCAGTACTCTCTCTGCTGCAGTCACATCAGTACTATCTCTGCTGCAGTCACATCAGTACTCTCTGCTGCAGTCACATCAGTACTCTCTCTGCTGCAGTCACATCAGTACTCTCTCTGCTGCAGTCACATCAGTACTATCTCTGCTGCAGCCACACCAGTACTATCTCTGCTGCAGCCACACCAGTACTATCTCTGCTGCAGTCACACCAGTACTATCTCTGCTGCAGTCACACCAGTACTATCTCTGCTGCAGTCGCATCAGTACTCTCTCTGCTGCAGTCGCATCAGTACTCTCTCTGCTGCAGTCGCATCAGTACTATCTCTGCTGCAGTCACATCAGTACTCTCTGCTGCAGTCACATCAGTACTCTCTGCTGCAGTCACATCAGTACTCTCTCTGCTGCAGTCACATCAGTACTCTCTGCTGCAGTCACATCAGTACTCTCTGCTGCAGTCACATCAGTACTCTCTCTGCTGCAGTCACATCAGTACTATCTCTGCTGCAGTCACATCACTACTCTCTCTGCTACAGTCACATCAGTACTCTCTCTGCTGCAGACATTTCAGTACTATCTCTACTAGTCCCCTAATCCCACTGTCATCACAACACTGCATTACACAGGTAGAAGATATGACCCCCATGTCATTAGAAGACTTGGTTCACCGAACAACACATCAGTAGCATGTATCACATCTTCTGCAGACTCTATCCGACTCCCCAAGGGCATGAGATCAGAGGGGTATACAGTACCCACAGGGTCAGGCATGGATGCAGACACTCTATCCTAGATCCAGGCCCCAAAACCCTCGCCTACACAGCCTGTCTGTCTGTCTGTCTGTCTGTCTGTCTGTCTGTCTGTCTGTCTGTCTGTCTCTCTGTCTGTCTGTCTCCTTTCTTTTCATGAATTGTTCCTACTGCCATCTCTCCCTCCCTCCCTCCCTCCCTCCCTCCCTCCCTCCCTCCCTCCCTCCCTCCCTCCCTCCCTCCCTCCCTCCCTCCCTCCCTCCCTCCCTCCCTCCCTCCCTCCCTTCTGTTTCTCCACTACAGATGAAACGTTGTGCCCAGTACACATACCATCCATAATTCAGTGGCTTTGTGATGATCCTCCTCAACTCCACACTAAAGACTCTGAGGTCACACACACACCACAGCCCAAAACCGGGTTCCAGTCGTCTCCCGTTATTTACCGGCTATACTATAGAATTTGCGGAGCACCCGACAGGGTGCTCAGAGAAGCCTGAAAACATAACTGTGCATCCCGCCATGCCCTTCCCAGAGTCCCGTTTGTTCACCAGATTCAATGTTGACAAGAGCCAAACATACAGCCCCTGGAAGCGCGTACACACACGCACACACTCCGATAACACTGCATTTGAACACTCTTTCTCTCCCTTTGCCATGCAGCTATTTTTGTGTGTAGCAGCATAATAGATATAGCATGAATAAATTAAGTTTATAATAATGTGTGTTCAGGCCTTGAAGGGGAGGCATGTTGTGCTGTGGTGGCAATGTCACATCAACGCTGACTTAGTAAGGGGGCTTGGGATATTATATCAGTTACAAGAGGATGGGGAGGTAGTGTGAGGGTATGGGTGAGCACACAGTGTGTACAATGTGTCCCCTGATCGTGTGTGTGTTTGTGTGTATCGCCCTTGTGATGTAATCAACACATTTCACAGTGTTCACACCGATTCCCAGCACTATGCTACAGTAGCAGTCAGGCGTGTGTTGTAGTTTGAACGCCTGACTGCTACCTTCTAAGAGCCTGCTTACTCTCTGTGGCAGTAACACACAAACACACACATTATCTCAAATTGTAGATGCAACATTCATTTCCTGCACCTCTGGGCAGCAATCTCCAAGCTAGAAATGATGTATGACAACTGTAACAACAGCAATATCAACAACAACAACAATATCAACAGCATCATCAACAACAAGCACTGAGCACCACTGTAGGGACCTGGAGGAAGTAAAGTAGTCCCCTCCTCTCTTCCTCTCTCCTCTACTCTCCTCTCCTCTCTTCCTCTCTCCTCTACTCTCCTCTCCTCTCTTCCTCTCCTCTCCTCTACTCTCCTC
The DNA here is from genome assembly GCF_036934945.1 of Oncorhynchus masou masou. Taxonomy (NCBI): domain Eukaryota; kingdom Metazoa; phylum Chordata; class Actinopteri; order Salmoniformes; family Salmonidae; genus Oncorhynchus; species Oncorhynchus masou. Next base: position 30,626,450 of record NC_088220.1, on the reverse strand, counting down.
TCCTCTCTCCCCTCCTCCCCTCTCCTCTCTTCCTCTCTCCTCTCCTCTACTCTCCTCTCCTCTCTTCCTCTCCTCTCCTCTACTCTCCTCTCTCCCCTCCTCCCCTCTCCTCTCTTCCTCTCTCCTCTACTCTCCTCTCTTCCTCTCCTCTCCTCTACTCTCCTCTCCTTTCTCCCCTCCTCCCCTCTCCTCTCTTCCTCTCTCCTCTCCTCTACTCTCCTCTCCTCTCTTCCTCTCCTCTCCTCTACTCTCCTCTCCTCTCTCCCCTCCTCCCCTCTCCTCTCTTCCTCTCTCCTCTCCTCTACTCTCCTCTCCTCTCTTCCCCTCCTCTCCTCTACTCTCCTCTCCTCTCTCCCCTCCTCCCCTCTCCCTCTTCCCCTCTCCTCTCTTCCTCTCTCCTCTACTCTCCTCTCCTCTCTTCCTCTCCTCTCCTCTCCTCTACTCTCCTCTCCTCTCTCCCCTCCTCCCCTCTCCTCTCTTCCTCTCTCCTCTACTCTCCTCTCCTCTCTTCCTCTCCTCTCCTCTACTCTCCTCTCCTCTCTCCCCTCCTCCCCTCTTCTCTCTTCCTCTCTCCTCTCCTCTACTCTCCTCTCCTCTCTCCCCTCCTCCCATCCCCTTTCCCCTCCTCTCCCTTCGTTCTCTCCACCCATCATCTCCCCTCCTCTCCTCTCTTCCTCTCTCCTCTCCTCTACTCCCCTCTCCTCTCTCCCCTCCTCCCCTCTCCTCTCTTCCTCTCTCCTCTCCTCTACTCTCCTCTCCTCTCTCCCCTCCTCCCATCCCCTTTCCCCTCCTCTCCCTTCGTTCTCTCCACCCATCATCTCCCCTCCTCTCCTCTCTTCCTCTCTCCTCTCCTCCCCTCTCCTCTCCTCCTCTCTCCTCTCCTCTACTCTCCTCTCTCCCCTCCTCTCCCTTCGTTCTCTCCACCCATCATCTCCCCTCCTCTCCTCTCTTCCTCTCTCCTCTCCTCCCCTCTCCTTTCTTCCTCTCTCCTCTCCTCTACTCTCCTCTCCTCTCTCCCCTCCTCCCATCCCCTTTCCCCCTTTCCCCTCCTCTCCCTTCGTTCTCTCCACCCATCATCTCCCCTCCTCTCCTCTCTTCCTCTCTCCTCTCCTCCCCTCTCCTCTCTTCTTCCCCTCTCCCTTCCTCCACCAGACAGACTTCTGATGAGTGAAGGAGCAAACTACTGAAACTCTTCACTGAGAGAACCTTCCTTTGAGTGACTGACGCTTCCTGGGTTTGTCATTGGGATGGAACAAGTTTACTTTATTGTGGGGCCTGTTCCTGCTTTCTCTCTACCTGTCCCACTCCTCTGAGCAGACTTCATGTTCCCTTCCTAACACCTGATTATTTCAATTGGGTATGGCAAAGCTGGGCTGGAACAAAAACCTGCACACAACTAGAAATGAGTTGTTGTTGCCCGCCCCTGCCCTAGACAGAACACTGAGGGTTTACTTACTTCCACATGCCAGCATTGGTCACATCTCGTTCTCGTGCACTCAGCTCACAGAATTCCCTGTGGCCCCCTCAGCTTAGCCACCCCTCCACTGATGCAGAACAAGCTTCCATGATCCTCTCTGATGTCTGACCCAGATCTGTGCCCAAACCTCAGCCTCCCTCCACTAAACCCTGAGGAGATGTCTTAGAGCCATAACAAGGTACAGCTAGCCTGCTAGTTCCCTTTGGCTAGGAACACTGTTCATAATCCTGTATCTCCGTATCAGGTCTGGGGTGTTATGTAAAAAAGTGTTTCCCTACACAAAGGTGCCATTGTTCCCTAAGGTGGAGTCACAGTCAGGAGCGTGTGCAAGCTTTAAACACTGACCAGTGTTGAATCTCTGTGCCATGATGGTGACAGAACGAGTCCACCTGGCCTAGTGCGTCCTATCCAGCTGTTGCTAGGGAGGGAGCGAGCGAGGGACAGGCACTGAGTGGTTGGCTCTTTTCTAGCTCTGCACCACTAACATCCAGTCCTCTAAACCACTATCTATTATGTTCTCTTAGGACACTATACACTGTCTTCATCCCGTGTACAAGCCCCACTCAAGACAGTTCAAAGATTTGTGTACGTACCAAACTGTGAGAGAACTTTTTTTCTCTCCAAAGTACCACTTGTCATTTCACCAGAGCATAGGTCTCCAGTACAGTGCTGTGTCAGGCTGCAATTTGAGTCATCTGATAAGCCAGTCCCACTCCAACGAATGGAAAAGCCATTTCACTCTGTCTGCCCTGGCACTGATCAATAACCAGGCTCTCAATAGATCCATTTAAAAGTCATTTGTGGTTTTGGCTCGCCTCTGTCACTTTTTTCCTAGTTCGCTCAGAATTATGCTCTCATTTCCTGTCAAACGTTTACGAGAAAACAGTTCTGAGAACTTGAGACAAATCATCGCTTTTTACGTGTCTCAATCTCTTGCTTTTCCGGATTCATTTTCCAGCTTTTAATGCATCTGCTGCTGTGTGGAAGTTCTCATAAGAATGGGAATCCAACATTTATATATGCAGAACATTTCCATATTTTCACATTTACGAGAGCCTTTTCACATTTTCATATTTCCAGTCTTCTGAATGAAGATTAAAGCCTGAATCCTTAGTTGAAACAATAACAAAACCAACACCCCGCCTCTGTTTTGGTAAAAAGCTGGAGAAATGTAACCACTCTCAATTTCTAGCTATGGATGCAAAGACTGGCCATCCATGATAAAAAATATATAGTTTTAACCATGTTTTGAGGCTATACAGTGTCTTACATTTACATTGTTTACAAGGACTGGAGTAAAACAATCTTATATTATGGGTTATGTTGGGGTACAACATTTTAACGTGTTCACGGTACAGGTTCCCCAAGGGCACCCCCCCGCTCAACTCAAAAGGTGGCACACAGAATGCAAAAATATTCTTAGAAATATTTAACCTCCACACATTAACAAGTCCAATAGCTCAAATGAAAGATAAACACCTTGTTCATCTACCCAGCGAGTCAGATTTCTAAAATGTTTTACGGCGAAAACATAGCACGTATTTATGTCAAACCACCACAAAGACACAGACGATATACAGCCATTTTGTCGAACAAAAGATGCAATCACAAACGCAGGATTAAAAGAAAAATAATTCACTAACCTTTTGAAAATCTTCATCAGATGATAGTAATAGGACATGTTACACAGTACATTTGTTTTTTTCAATAATATGCAATTTATATCCATAAATCTCCGTTTACATTGACGCCATGTTCAGAAAATCCTCAAAAATGTCCGGAGAAATTATAGATGGCTCCGCCAGATAACAGAAATACACATCATAAACTTTGACTAAATATACATGTTCTACATATAGTTAGAAAGATACACTGCTTCTCAATGCAACCGCTTTGTCACATTTATTTTTAACGTTAAAGAAATCGCTCACTATGCAATAATCTGAGGCGGCGCTCAGACGTAAGCAATATTTCTCCGCTATGTTGGAGTCAACAGAAATACAAAATTACAACATAAATATTTCCTTACCTTTGATGGTCTTCGATCAGAATGTAGTGGAAGGAGTCATACTTACCCAATACATCGTTTTGTTTCAAGTCGTGTGTCTTTGTATTAGCATATGCTACCACTTTCAGCTGAAATGCATCCAAAATGACTTCTGGTCCCGAACAGTTGCGCATCAAAACTTCAAAATGACATATTATATGTCGACTAAACTGGTCAAACTAGGTGCAGAATCAAGCTTTAGGATGTTATAAACGTACAAAACAATTGGCGATTCAACCGGACAAAAGCAATTCTTCTCAGACAATCTGGAACAGAGGAATGACTGTGTACAATTCGCGCCCTAACGCGCATGTATTTTCTCGCAACACCCACTATTTTGCCTCCCAAAGGGTCAAAGCTCACAGGATTTGCACAATTAAATGCTCTACTGAATGAGGACATCTAGTGGAAGACATAGAAAGTGTTTCCAGATCCATAGCTGGTTGGGAAGGGTGGGGGCGATGACATCAAAGTTGGCCCAACTTTCATGTTTCCAAAACTAGTTTGGGAGATTGGCTGCCCTGTGAGTTCTGCTATACTTACAGACATAATTCAATCGGTTTTAGAAGCTTTAGAGTGTTTTCTATCCAATAATTATTATTATATGCATATATTAGCAATTTTGGACAGATTTTCTTTCAGTTTACTATGGGCACGCAATTCATCCAAAGGGGGCAGTATTGTCCCGAGCCTTAACAGGTTTTAACTAAGTTTGAGGCATTTATAGGTTACATTCTGCTAGAATCAATTTGTATATATAATTGATTTACAAGTCCAAAAATCGATGTAGCAAATTAGGGTTCTAGCTTTAAGTGATTGTGATGAACCACGTGCACCCTTCCTCTCCTGTGCCATGTACCCCTGCGCCCTTGACCTCTCTGTAGGCTGGGTAGACCCTCCACAGAACCTCAATCGAGCCCTTCCACTAGCAAAGAGAGAGAGACAAACAGAAAGGCACGCCTGGCTGGCTTTGGCCGGGCTGGGGTGGAGGTTAACACCTAGAGACAGTTGGAGTGAGACGAAGGTGAGATGGGGGTTATGTTAGGCCTTCTGTGGCCGGGCTGGGGTGGAGGTTAACACCTAGAGACAGTTGGAGCGAGACGAAGGTGAGATGGGGGTTATGTTAGGCCTTCTGTGGCCGGGCTGGGGTGGAGGTTAACACCTAGAGACAGTTGGAGTGAGACGAAGGTGAGATGGGGGTTATGTTTGGCCTTCTGTGGCCGGGCTGGGGTGGAGGTTAACACCTTGAGACAGTTGGAGTGAGACGAAGGTGAGATGGGGGTTATGTTAGGCCTTCTGTGGCCGGGCTGGGGTGGAGGTTAACACCTAGAGACAGTTGGAGCGAGACGAAGGTGAGATGGGGGTTATGTTAGGCCTACTGTGGCCGGGCTGGGGTGGAGGTTAACACCTAGAGACAGTTGGAGTGAGACGAAGGTGAGATGGGGGTTATGTTTGGCCTTCTGTGGCCGGGCTGGGGTGGAGGTTAACACCTAGAGACAGTTGGAGCGAGACGAAGGTGAGATGGGGGTTATGTTAGGCCTTCTGTGGTACTGCCTGCCGTGTGTCTCATACATTCTCCCATACAGGGTTTCCACTATAGGCTTATTGCTAAACTGGGCAGCAATATACACAGCCACACAGCTGTTGGTTCCTTATCTATCTTCTCTAATGTTCATATCCTATGCATAGCCAACTCTTTCCAACATCACACAGGTCTAGGGAATGTGCATCTACCTTTCCCTCAACCTCAATGTTTGTCTGTTATTTTCTCTGCCAGACATCCATTCCACTGATTCTCTCTCTTGTCTTTCTGTCTGCCAGCCATGCTGGGGCAGGGTTGCTTGTGTACTTGCTTGTCAACAGTGGTTAAATGTCTGGAAAAAGTCAGGGCTCCTCCACCATTGCCGTAAACCATTTACTTGATCGGTGTCCCTTCGAAGGGACGGTTGAGCTAACGTAGGATAATGCGATTAGCATGAGGTTGTAAGTAACAAGAACATTTCCCAGGACATAGACATATCTGATATTGGCAGAAAGCTTAAATTCTTGTTAATCTAACTGCACTGTCCAATTTACAGTAGATATTACATTGAAAGAATACCATGCTATTGTTTGAGAAGAGTGCACAATTTGGAACATGAACAGTTATTAATAAACAAATTAGGCACATTTGGGCAGTCTTGATACAACATTTTGAACAGAAATGCAATGGTTCATTGGATCAGTCTAAAACTTTGCACATACACTGCTGCCATCTATTGGCCAAAATCTAAATTGCACCTGGCCTGGATTAATACATTGTGGCCTTTCTCTTGCATTTCAAAGATGATGGTAAAAAAATACAAAAGAACAGTTATTTTATTTTATATTATCTTTTACCAGATCTCCAGTGTTATATTCTTTCACATTTCAATGAACTTCAAAGTATTTCCTTTCAAATGGTACCAAGAATATGCATATCCTCAGTTCAGGGCCTGATATTTGGGTCTGTCATTTTAGTCAAAAATTTAAAAATGGGGCGGATCCTTTAGAGGTCACATCAGGTCAACAAATATATTTTACCTCATCCACTATTTTAGGCCCAGCTTTTGTAACTTTGACTTTCCTGGATATAGCCACGAAATTGTGATCATTGCATGCAATGGGTACGGATACAGCTTTAGAGAAAAAGGTGATCAATACATGTGGATATGTTTGTAAACACCCTGGTAGGTTGATTTAAGAACCTGAACCAGATTACAGGCACTGGTGACAGTGAGAAGCTCTTAAGCGGACAGCTTGATGAAAAACAGTCAATATTCAGGTCCCCAAGAAAGTAGACCTCTCTTACATCACATACACTATCAAGCATTTCACACATATTATTTAGAATCTGACTGTTAAAACTTGGTGGCCTATAGCAACACCCCAAAAGAAAAGGCTTTCGATGTGCCAAGTGAACCTGCGACCACAACACTTCAATAACACTTGACCTAAGATCTTCTCTAAGCATTACAGGAATATAGCTCTGAATATATACAGCAACACCTCCCCACATACACATTTCTGTCTCTTCTATAGATGTTATATCCTTGTATTGCTACTGCTGTATCATCAAATGAATTATCTAAGTGAGTCTCAGAAATGGCTAACATATGAATGTTTCTAAAACTACTTAAGATGGGTTATTTCCAGCCCTTTCCTGGGTAGCTTATCAGAGATAGACATAATATGCAAAAGAACAAACAAGCAAGAGAAAATATACATTCAACATTCATTCGTTGGTGTGTGTAAGTGTGGGTGTGCTGCGGTGTTGACGCTACGAACCCATAGGCTAGGTTCATCTCTTCTAGGCTTTTGGAAGGGAAGGTGGACAATGAGCCTGTCATAGTGGATGTAAGCAATGTCCCCACGTGCTCTGGAAGCTTTCATGGCTTGGATAAGTTCTTTCCTCTTCTGGCGCACAGCTTCAGGATAGTCCTTGTTGAGGAATATACAGTGGGGCAAAAAAATATGTAGTCAGCCACCAATTGTGCAAGTTCTCCCACTTAAAAAGATGAGAGAGGCCTGTAATTTTTCGTCATAGGTACACTTCAACTATGACAGACAAAATGAGGGAAGAAAATCACATTGTAGGATTTTTAATGAATTTATTTGCAAATTATGGTGGAAAATAAGTATTTGGTCAATAACAAAAGTTTATCTCAATACTTTGTTATATACCCTTTGTTGGCAATGACAGATGTGAAGACTTACAGAAAACGTTTGACAAGGTTTTCACACACTGTTGCTGGTATTTTGGCCCATTCCTCCATGCAGATCTCCCCTAGAGCAGTGATGTTTTGGGGCTGTTGCTGGGTAACACGGACTTTCAACTCCCTCCAAAGATTTTCTATGGGGTTGAGATCTGGAGACTGGCTAGGCCACTCCAGGACCTTGAAATGCTTCTTATGAAGTCACTCCTTCATTGCCCAGGCGGTGTGTTTGGGATCATTGTCATGCTGAAAGACCCAGCCACGTTTCATCTTCAATGCCATTGCTGATGGAAGGAGGTTTTCACTCAAAATCTCACGATACATGGCCCCATTCATTCTTTCCTTTACACGGATCAGTCGTCCTAGTCCCTTTGCAGAAAAACAGCCCCAAAGCATGATGTTTCCACCCCATGATTCACAGTAGGTATTGTGTTCTTTGGATGCAACTCAGCATTCTCTGTCCTCCAAACACGACGAGTTTAATTTTTACCAAAAAGTTATATTTTGGTTTCATCTGACCATATGACATCCTCCCAATCTTCTTCTGGATCATCCAAATGCTCTCTAGAAAACTTCAGAAGGGCCTGGACATGTACTGGCTTAAGCAGGGGGACACATCTGGCACTGCAGGATTTAAGTCCCTGGCAGCATAGTGTGTTACTGATGGTAGGCTTTGTTACTTTGGTCCCAGCTCTCTGCAGGTCATTCACTAGGTCCCCCCATGTGGTTCTGGGATTTTTGCTCACCATTCTTGTGATCATTTTGACCCCACGGGGTGAGATCTTGCGTGGAGCCCCAGATCGAGGGAGATTATCAGTGGTCTTGTATGTCTTCCATTTCCTAATAATTGCTCCCACAGTTGATTTCTTCAAACCAAGCTGCTTACATATTGCAGATTCAGTCTTCCCAGCCTGGTGCAGGTCTACAATTTTGTTTCTAGTGTCCTTTGACAGCTCTTTGGTCTTGGCCATAGTGGAGTTTGGAGTGTGACTGTTTGAGGTTGTGGACAGTTGTCTTTTATACTGATAACAAGTTCAAACAGGTGCCATTAATACAGGTAACGAGTGGAGGACAGAGAAGCCTCTTAAAGAAGAAGTTACAGGTCTGTGAGAGCCAGAAATCTTGCTTGTTTGTAGGTGACCAAATACTTACTTTCCACCATAATTTGCAAATAAATTCATAAAATATCCTACAATGTGATTTTCTGGATTTTTTTCTCATTTTGTCTGTCATAGTTGAAGTGTACCTATGATGAAAATTACAGGCCTCTCTCATATTTTTAAGTGGGAGAACTTGCACAATTGGTGGCTGAGTAAATACTTTTTTGCCCCACTGTATATGTTCCTCTCAAGTTTTTGGCTTATTCCAGAACAGCTACCTTGTCCTTGAGTGTCAGGAACTTGACGACTATCGGCCTGGGTCTGTCAGCTGGGCCGGTGGTGGGTTTTCCAGTTCTGTAGGTGCTCTCCACTTCAATCTTCATGTGGTCCATCTTCAGAAATTCCCTCACCTTGCCCTCAGACTCCATTCAGGTCACATGTGGAGACTCTGAAATTCCTCTCTCAATGACTTGCAGATTACTGTCATCGTGCCGTTCTCATGTTTGAACTCATCAAACTGAATGGAGAACTGCAAACTTCAGGTCCTTGACCCATCTGGTCAGGTCATCTATTATTTTATTAGCTGACTTCACCAGTATGTGGACACAACACTTTAAGCTATTTTCTTGATGTTTTAACAACTTATTGTAGAACACTTTTGTTTGTTTAAAAGTTCCATCACCTGTGATCGAGAGAAACTACTGTCCTCAACTGTACTCGCCTGCTTGGTCTTTGTCATGGTAGCAACATAGGTTAAGCTGTCACTCCTCACAGTTCCAGACAGGGTAGGTCACAGGGAAGATTGGAAACAACAACAACAAACAGTGGGGGACTAGACAGTCACAAGCCCGGGGCAATCCACAGTCCCAACCACAATGACTAACCACATCGCAGGCTGCTTTTCAAGCCCTCAAGAAAACCCTGCTAGCTTGAAAGGCAGCTAGCTAGCTCGTAGCTAGGCTAGCTGCTACACCAAGCAGCTCCTAAGACCGAGCCTTGGTTGGCATGATCACTGGACAGACAGTAGCAGTCACGGCAACTGATGCCAACCACTTCGCCGGATCAAAACTCAAAAGATAGCTAGCTATTAACCAAACTTTTTTGATAGTCTTTCAAACTTTCTAAATATGGTCTATACTTGGCATGTAAGTTTCTCACTTATTGGTGGCAGAAATTGGGATATGGTAGAGGGAATGGGCAGAGTAAATGCAAATGAAATACTGTGGTATTTACTATAGTTAAAAAAGCCTAGTGTTTTTGCGGACTGCAGTATTTACTATAGTATTTTACTGTATTCTAGAGTTTATTACAGAATTCTATAGTAAGTACTGTAGTATTCTATAGTAAACTGTAGTATGATTTTTTTCTGTCGGAAGGCTCCAAGAGGCAGAGGGGGAGTTCAGATGGGGAGCTTGTAGCGTGACAAGGCTGGAGTTAGTTAGTCGGCTATGGTGTCTTATTGATTTGAATGTTCTCTGTCTATTTAGCGAGGGATCCAAAAAGACTTGCTGAGAAGACGTTGTTTGTGGATTCGTAGGATTGGTATATAGTTGTTGATATTATCTGGCCTCGAGCTGGAAAAAGACCTTGAGAGGTCAGTGTCGTTGTCCTCCCAGCGCACTCATAAAGAAGAGTGTTATCATGATCAAATGCACAGAGCAGAGAGAGGCAGATGGAGATAGGCCATGGGCTAACCAAACACATCATAAATGACCATGGCAGGGGACAGGGAGGGAGGGCAAACTCCACGGACATAGAAGGACATAGAGTATAGAAGGGAAACAAACAAATCCATATTGTATTGCTTTATGTCTATGACTTCTTCAGCATGACTAAACAGTCACTTAAGGTACTAATGAGGAGCATCCAGATGCTGCACTTGATGAATTTATGAAGATGCTTCTTCCAATTATTGATAAACACGCACCTGTTAAGTAACTGACTGTTAGAACTGTTAAGGCTTCATGGATTGATGAGGAATTGAAGGACTTTATGGCTGGAAGAGATGGAGCATAAGGAGTGGCTGACAAGTCTGGCTGCACATCTGACTGGCTGACTTACAGCAACATGAGAAATTATGGGACTAAACTCAACAAAAATAAGAAGAAACTGTATTATGAAAGCAAGATCAATGACATAAAGAATGATGGGGAAACACTGGAGTACTTTAAAAGAAATTATGGGCAGGAACACATTCATATCCATCTTCCATCGAATCAGATGGCTTATTCATCACATAATCATTTGATGTTGCCAATTATTTTAATAATTACTTGATTGGCAAAGTGGGCAAACTTAGGCAGGAAATGCCAGCAACAAACAGTGAGCCATCGTACTCATGCATAAAAAAACAAACAATGAAAGAAAAGCATTGTAATTTTTTAAAGTTAGTGTGGGAGGTGTGGAAAAATTGTTATCGATCAATAATGACAAACCTCCTGGCATTAACAGCTTAGATGGAAAGCTACTGAGGATGGTAGATGACTCTTTAGCCACTATCAGTCATATCTTTAATCTGAGCCTAGAGGAAAATGTTTGTCCTCCGGCCTGGAGGGAAGCCAAAGTCATTCCGCTACGCAAGAGTGGGAAAGCGACCTTTACTGGTTCGTTCAGTTTCAATGGTTGTAAAGATGAGGAGAGGTCTGTCCATAATAAAGAGATGCTCTGCTTTTTTTGACACCACACTCCACAAAGCAAGTCCTGCAGGCTCTAGTTTTATCTTATCTTGATTATTGTCCAGTCATATGGTCACGTGCTGCAAAGAAAGACCTAGTTAAGCTGCAGCTGAACCAGAACAGAGCCTCACGTCTTGCTCTTCATTGTAATCAGAGGGCTAATATTAATACTATGCATGCCAGTCAATCTTAGCTGAGAGTTGACTAAAGTTTGACTGCTTCACTTCTTGTTTTATAAGGAAATTCCAAATTGTTTGCATAGTGAACTTACACACAGCTCTGACACACACACTTACCCCATCAGACACACACACTTACCCCATCAGACACACACACTTACCCCATCAGACACACACACTTACCCCATCAGACACACACACTTACCCCATCAGACACACACACTTACCCCATCAGACACACACACTTACTCCATCAGACATGCCACCAGAGGTCTTGTCACAGTCCCCAGGTCCAGAACAAATTCAAGGTCATGTAAAGTATTATACAGAGCCATGGAGTGTAAGGAACTCCCATCCATCTTTTATAGAGCAAGTAAACAGCAAACCTGGTTTCAAAGAACAAATACCTCACGACACAACGCCTCTCCCCCATGTGACCTACTTGTTGTGTGTACTATATGTACATGTAACTGGTAGATGCACACACACACTACATATTCATGTTTTTAAATGTATGTAAATTATAGTGTATATTTTGGGTCCGTAATGTCTTTTTCGTTATGTGTGCGAACACAGTAAGACTAGCTGTTGCCGTGGGGATCCTAATAAATCACTAGGAGCCTTAGCTTATGTTCCTGGGGCTGAAGGTTGGCAGCAGTGGCAGTGGTAGCACTATAGACGAGCCTGACATAAATAATGCACAGTGTTAACTAAGACACCATCCTTCACCTGTCAAACCTTTGCTACCTCAACCCTCCTCCAGAGCCAGCAGGAGTCCCCCGTCCCCCGTCCCCCGCCGGCCTGCCAAGGTGTGCCGTGCCACTCCATTAAGTGCTGCAGGTGTTTGTCAAATGATGTAAAGTTACTCGATTGGCCCGGTTGGGACGTGCTCTGTTTTCCTCAGTAACCTCCAGCAGACTGCTCGCTGTTCTGTTCTGTTTCACAGCCTTGTTCCGCTCCACATGCGCACACACACCTCCACACTCCCCCATCAGCATGCAGGGCACAGGAGGGCCCTGTGAGTCTTCATCTGAGAAGTAAATAAATTCTGGTGCCGAGGCAACCCGGTCCGACGAGGGGCGGTGTGATGAATAAGCAGTGTGGGGGAGGTGTGATGCGTTGTAGCTACTCACAGACCCCAGCTACCCACAGCCTAGCCCCCTCCACCCACACACCCAGCTACCCAAAGCCTAGCCCCCTCCAGCCCACACACCCAGCTACCCACAGCCTAGCCTATCCCCCTCCACCCACACACCCAGCAACCCACAGCCTAGCCCCCTACACCCACACACCCAGCTACACACAGCCTAGCCCCCTCCACCCACACACCCCAGCTACCCACAGCCTAGCCCCTCCACCCACACATCCCAGCTACCCACGGCCTAGCCCCTCCACCCACACATCCCAGCTACCCACAGCCTAGCCCCCTCCACCCACACACCCAGCTACCCACAGCCTATCCACCTCCACCCACACATCCCAGCTACCCACAGCCTATCCCCCTCCACCCACACATCCCAGCTACTCACAGCCTAGCCCCCTACACCCACACACCCAGCTACCCACAGCCTAGCCCCCTCCACCCACACACCCAGCTACACACAGCCTAGCCCCCTCCACCCACACACCCCAGCGACCCCAGCTACCCACAGCCTATCCCCCTACACCCACACATCCCAGCTACCCACAGCCTAGCCCCCTACACCCACACACCCAGCTACCCACAGCTTAGCCCCCTCCACCCACACACCCAGCTACTCACAGCCTAGCCCCCTCCACCCACACACCCCTGCGACCCACAGCCTAGCCCCTCCACCCACACACCCAGCTACCCACAGCCTATCCCCCTACACCCACACATCCCAGCTACCCACGGCCTAGCCCCTCCACCCACACATCCCAGCTACCCACGGCCTAGCCCCTCCACCCACACATCCCAGCTACCCACAGCCTAGCCCCCTCCACCCACACACCCAGCAACCCACAGCCAATCCCTCTCCACCCACACACCCAGCAACCCACAGCCAATCCCCCTCCACCCACACACCCCAGCTACCCACAGTCAAGCCCCCTCCACCCACACACCCCAGCTACCCACAGCCTAGCCCCCTCCACCCACACACCCCAGTTACCCACAACCGAGCCCCCTCCACCCACACATCCCAGCAACCCACACACCCCAGCTACCCACAGCCTATCCCCCTACCCCCACACACCCAGCTACCCACAGCCTAGCCTCCTCCACCCACACACCCCAGCTACCCACAGCCTAGCCCCTCCACCCACACACCCCAGCAACCCACAACAGAGCCCCCTCCACCCACACATCCCAGAAACCCACAGCCTATCCCCCTCCACCCACACACGCACACACCCCAGCAACCCACAGTCAAGCCCCCTCCACCCACACACCCCAGCTACCCACAGCCTAGCCCCCTCCACCCACACACCCAGCAACCCACAGCCAATCCCTCTCCACCCACATACCCAGCTACCCACAGCCTATCCCCCTCCACCCACACACCCAGCAACCCACAGCCAATCCCTCTCCACCCACACACCCAGCAACCCACAGCCAATCCCCCTCCACCCACACACCCCAGCTACCCACCCCAGCAACCCAAGCCCCTCCACCCACACACCCCAGCTACCCACAGCCTAGCCCCCTCCACCCACACACCCCAGCAACCCACAACCCCAGCAAACCACAGTCAAGCCCCCTCCACCCACACATCCCAGCAACCCACACACCCAGCAACCCACAGCCAATCCCCCTCCACCCACACACCCCAGCTACCCACAGTCAAGCCCCCTCCACCCACACACCCCAGCTACCCACAGCCTAGCCCCTCCACCCACACACCCCAACTACCCACAGCCGATCCCCCTCCACCCACACACCCAGCAACCCACAGCCAATCCCTCTCCACCCACACACCCAGCAACCCACAGCCTATCCCCCTCATCCACACACCCAGCAACCCACAGCCAATCCCTCTCCACCCACACACCCAGCAACCCACATCCAATCCCTCTCCACCCACACACCCAACAACCCACAGCTAATCCCCCTCCATCCACACACCCAGCAACCCACAGCCAATCCCTCTCCACCCACACACCCAGCTACCAACACACCCAGCAACCCACACACCAGGCAACCCACATACCCTGCTACCCACAGCCTAGCCCCCTCCACCCACACACCCCAGCTCCCCACAGTCTAGCCCCCTCCACCCACACACCCCAGCTACCCACAGTCTAGCCCCCTCCACCCACACACCCCAGCTACCCACAGCCTATCCCCCTCCACCGACACACCCCCTCCACCCACAGCCCAGCCCCCTCCACCCACACAGCCCAGCTACCCACAGCCTATTCTCCTCCACCCACACATCCCAGCTACCCACAGCCTAGCCCCCTCCACCCACACACCCCAGCTACCCACAGCCTAGTCCCCTCCACCCACACACCCCATCTACCCACAGCCTAGCCCCCTCCACCCACACATCCCAGCTACCCACAGCCTAGCCCCCTCCACCCACACACCCAGCTACCCACACACCCAGCAACCCACAGCCTAGCCCCCTCCACCCACACATCCCAGCTACCCACAGCCTAGCCCCCTCCACCCTCACACCCCGACTACCCACAGCCTATCCCCCTCCACCCACACACCCAGCAACCTACAACCTATCCCCCTCCTCCCACACACTCAGCTACCCACACACCCAGCTACCCACAGCCTAGCCCCCTCCACCCACACACCCAGCTACCCACAGCCTAGCCCCCTCTACCCACACATCCCAGCTACCCACAGCCTAGCCCCCTCCACCCACACACCCCAGCTACCCACAGCCTAGCCCCCTCCACCCACACATCCCAGCTACCCACAGCCTAGCCCCCTCCACCCACACACCCCAGCTACCCACAGCCTAGCCCCCTCCACCCACACCCAGCTACCCACAGCCTAGCCCCCTCCACCCACACACCCCAGCTACCCACACACCCAGCAACCCACAGCCTAGCCCCCTCCACCCACACATCCCAGCTTCCCACAGCCTAGCCCCTTCCACCCTCACACCCCAACTACCCACAGCCTATCCCCCTCCACCCACACACCCAGCAACCTACAGCCTAGCCCCCTCCACCCACACACCCAGCTACCCACAGCCTAGTCCCCTCCACCCACACACCCCAGCTACCCACAGCCTAGCCCCCTCCACCCACACACCCCAGCTACCCGCAGCCTAGCCCCCTCCACCAACACATCCCAGCAACCACAGCTCTGGGACAGTGCTGGTCAGAAAAAAAACTAGCTGTTTGTTCTGATATTTCTTTATTTCTTTATTTTTCTGGATTATGCGTGTATAGTTTTTTATAGTTATTTTCGCCAGCTATTACTGCACTGTTGGATCTGGAAACACAAGCATTTCGCTGCACCTGCGATAACATCTGGAAATCTGTGTACGCGACCAATACACTTTGATTTGATTTGACCATGCTCACCCCTTCAGACCCAGATCCCTATGGCAACCATTCATGTCAGCCCCCTAATCCAGTGGCTGGACACATAATGAGACATCACACATTACATCACATCAGGCTGCTCTGACACTACACTCTAGCAGCTGTCCTTCAGTACATAGTACACACACACACAACAACACCCTCCCACCCAAATCAGACAGAAGAATCAGATTTAGACCCACAGGGGCAGATTCCATCACCTCCATGGCTTTCTCTTTTCTCCCTCCCGGTGTTGACGTGATAGCATAGCGCGTACTGTAGCAGAGCTATGTATGGCGCGGTGGTGGAAACACGGGGCATGTGTTCTCGCCTCTGCTCTGTGGGCGTTCCTTATGGGCTGCTTCAGATGCGTGTTGTGGGTGATGTAATGAGCAGGCAATCCGCAAGGCAAGAAGGGAGGCAGGCAGTCAGTAGCACTGATCACTGATCACCCGCAAATCAGAGCTGGTTGTTCTCATCCATGGTTAGTCTGTCTCTAGGTCTGCCAGAACATTGGTCTAATATCCTCCCAGCATGTTATTGCCTTACCAGGGTAAATGTCACTGATCCTGGATCAGGTTTGGGGAGTAGAGGTCATTCCTAGAGATCCAGCCAGGGCTTCTCTCCCATTTTTTGTCTGATCTAAATTCTATATTTGATCTCGTGTTATTTACGTTATCCCTACACATACCCACAGCCTAGCCCCCTCCATCCACACACCCCAGGTACCCACAGCCTAGCCCCCTCCACCCACACACCCAGCTACCCACAGCCTAGCCCCCTCCACCCACACACCCAGCTACCCACAGCCTAGCCCCCTCCACCCACACACCCAGCTACCCACAGCCTAGCCCCCTCCACCCACACACCCCAGGTACCCACAGCCTAGCCCCCTCCACCCCTCCACCCACACACCCAGCTACCCACAGCCTAGCTCATGAGAGCTAGCGCTTGTTATGGCAGCTGCTTTTTACATGGGATCGAATGGCACCACTTCCAATCCAAAACGACACCCAATCCCGACCTGAGGTTGGCGATTTAAGTTGTGGCAATATGATGCTCGTGGGCAGGGGTCCATAATCACATGAACTGATTCCTCATCATCCAGGGGCGCTCAGAGAAATCTCCCAATACTATTATGGCGTAACCCCCTGACTCAGTACATACCACTGGGACTAGGGGGCTCTAGGGGTGCTAACAAGGGGAGCTCTGCTAAACCCGGGAGCTGTAGGTGTTAATGTGCCCTGAGGCCCCTAGGCTCTGTGAAACTCCACTCTAACTCCCTCGCTGTCTCTCAGGCTGTGGGGAGCTTTCTCAGTTTCGACTGTGCTGATTTGACTGTTATGGAGAGTGCTGATTTGATATCTCTTCGTGACTTTATTAATGCCTAAGGATGCTTTGAGAAACTAGACCTTAATGCTTTTATTGTATCCAAACATCACGCCACCTGAAGCTAATAGACTGCCGCATTTTTAAAAACATTTTGAGATAGAGGGGGGGGCATTCGAAAAGGGAGAATGAAAGGAATTTCTATTTGCTATTTACCCTTGAACCTCCCGTTCAGAGAGCCATGGTAGTGTCTCGCTGCCCGATCGTCTGCCGAGTCAAGCCGCGGCCGGGCCAGCTCTCTGCGCAAACCCTCCGTCACATCATTCAAATGAAAGGCACCCAGAGAAAGATGACAAACAGTTGAAACGGAATAATAGCCCCTCCCAAATGTTACATCATCAAACAGTAGCCATCTCTAATGAGACTGTGACTCTGAAACGTCTGTCAATCCTAGTTTGTTGGTTCTGTGAGTTGAGACCAGAGACAGACAGGATGAGATTCACTGATCTCAAGGCCAGAGTGTGATGTGAACAGCTCTCCTTAATACACATCTCTACGTCCCTCCCTGACTCACTCTGAAAGAGATAGATAGAGAGGATGATACAGACAGGGAGGGGGAGGGAGGGAGGGACATCAATGTATTCCTCCACTGCAGCAAAGGTGTGTCCGGTTGCAGAGCCCCCCTCTCCCCACCTCAAAAGTTCTGATAGGACTGTAAACAGGAGGCTGGGAGAAGTCTGGGAGGCCCAGGCAGAAACGAAATCACAGCAGAGATGAAGGCTGAGCTACCCTGAATAACCTTAATCCATTCCCCCACATTTAGCCTACTCCACAGGCATTGACGTTGTACTCTGTTCGCGTCACAACAGGATGAGGAAGGAGGGAGGTAACGACACCCTACTTTTTGAGTTTTTTGGATCGTACTCTCAAATTAGTGGTAAAAAAGTCCCATGAATAATTGATCTACACAAGCAGCACAGAGTAGCAATCAAAATCTGCTGTCCTGCTTGTTAGATAAGTCTGCTTGCCCTTTTGGAGAGAGTATCTACAAGAGTGCAACAGTTTTGGGCTTTGGTAAAACCTAACATTACAACTGACTGAGGCTTGATTTTACAAATTCTACAACTTGCACTCCATGCAAAGTAATACAGTCTTTGCTGCTTACTGTAGGTCACAGCTACCTAGCACTGCTGAGATTTGCCCCGTATACATACTGTGTCACAACTACTCACCACATGTTATGCACTGCAGTGCTAGCTAGCTGTAGCTTATGGTTTCAGTACTAGATTCATTTGACTGGGTGGGCAACATGTCAGTTCATGCTGCAAGAGGTTGGAGGACATGTAAGTCTATGGAACGGGGTGAGAACCATGAGCCTCCTAGGTTTTGTATAGAAGTTAATGTACCCAGAGGAGGACAGAAGCTAGCTGTCCTCCGGCCATATCATGGTGATACCCTACAGAGTGCTTTTGAGGCTACTGTAGACCTTCAATGCAAAACAGTGCGTTTTAATAACATGTTGGGTGACGTGAATATATTAAGTATAGTTTTACCTAAAAATTAGAACTATTTTTGTTTCACTATTTTTATTTTCATGAAACTCACTGAGGAGGATGGTCCTCCCCTTCCTCCTCCAATGAGCCTCTACTGCCACACACACGCAGTATGTCCAGTGATCACACTTCCTCACAAACTGCACAGAGAGCAGCAGGCTCAGTTCCGTCCATCCCCCGGTGCTCTCATCCTCTGATCTAGAGTCAGTCGTCATGGCAGAGTTATGCCAGCACTCCGTGCCATGCTGCCAAGACAGGCAGAAAGATACCCGACACCTCCCGACACCTACTCCAGGAAACATATTAGGAGCGTGGGAATTTAGAATTCCAAACTGCATGCCCAAGCAAAATTTATTTATTCCTCTTACCTAGTCACACCAGCGTGCCAGCAAAAACTTCCCCAGCTATTTAAAACCAGAGGAAGTAGAGGTGAGCAGGGTTCTTTTGGACTAGTGTGGCCTGGTGGGGGCTAAGATTAGCATGTAGCAGCTGGTAGCATGATCAGTAGCAAGGGGATTGACAGATGGGCTAACACTGTGACTTCCTTCTAATAGAACAGATCTCTCATCATGGCTAGATTTCATTCCTATCCTTCTGGCCTCATTCACTTCCCTTTAAAAATCTGAGCTGACTGAATAGGTGTGACTTCAGCTATGAAGCCTTCATCAAGTCAGTCCCGTAAGATCTGTGAGAGGTTGAGCCAGGACAGTGGAGGATGCAATTTTCGGGAATGAAACCCAGCCCTGACCTGTAGTCCTCTAGGGGTGGGTCTATATCCGCTATGCTGTGTCTCCTTCACCCAGTAGACTTGTCAGTCTGACCCGGCCAGAGCATGAGTATCAAAACCCTATCTACATCCCATTACCAGCTTTATGGGTCTGGCTGGCTGGATGGTTGGCTCGCTGGTTGGCTAGCTGGCAGGTCGGCTGGTTGGCTGGCTGGTTGGCTGGCAGGCAGGAGAATGTAGGCCAGCATCACTTCACACTTCCTGGCCTGCTTAACCATGCTCCTCCCTGTCAGGACTGAACTGCATTATTCATAAAGACTGTCTGACCATGCAGAAGGCCAGACCTTCATTATTTTTGCGGTAACTACTTCCACTCAACTCCTTTGTGTGTGTGCATGTGTGTGTGCATGTGTGTGTGCATGTGTGTGTGCGTGTGCTGTACAATCGTCCATTTTGGCAGTTCAGTGGCACAGGGATTTGATTTTCTCCTCCTGCCTCCTGTTTGTTTTCTCTGCTGGCTGTAATTGAGGCATTTGTTGTCGTGACGATTGTCAGTTAGAACCTCATTATCTGATTTATCAGGGCTGGCTGCCTCCGTGTGTGTGTGTGTGTGTGTGTGTGTGTGTGTGTGTGTGTGTGTGTGTGTGTGTGTGTGTGTGTGTGTGTGTGTGTGTGTGTGTGTGTGTGTGTGTGTGTTTTCAGGGCTGGCTGTCTCCCTGTGTGTGTGTGTGCTCGTGTGTGCATGTGCGTGTGTGCAACAGTCACTGTGTGCGTGTGTGTATTGCGTGTTATGTGGTCCAATTCTCCTTTCTCTCCTCCTCAGTCAAATGATATAAGTAGGTTAGAATGTGACAGTGTGCAGTGGCTAACCCAGAAACAGACATCAACAGCGCCATGGCAACCTGATTGTGTAGAGTCTGAATGGCCTCATTGTGGGCTGTGGGAGTAGCTATGACCCTATGGCTGCTGTATCTGTAATTATATACGAAGACCTATAGAATTACAGTCAATAGGTCTTACCGCAATCCTTCTAATTCTAGGGACCTCTCAGCCTCAGTACTATCTGTCTGTAGTATGACCCGCTCCCTGCTGTAATGTCACCATACAGGCGGTCATGTTGACACGTTGTCCTTCAGAGGTGTCCTCTGTTTTTAAATGTGTTATTTATGCTCCTCGTGACCCTTCACTGAGCTGTCGATCATCGGGGCTTTTACACGCCCTCTGCTCACCACATCCCTCTCCTTTATTATAGTTTATCCATTTACCCACAACCCACTGGGGTAATACAGCCAGGGACCGGACGGGCATCTGCAGAGTTGAGTCACACACCACACCGCAGGTTTCATTTTCAATTTCTGTCAACAGAGGAAAAAAGGAAATAAGACTTGACTCATTTTGGACATCAACATGATAATCCCTCGTCCATTGACATCATCTCATGAATGTTTCATCACTGATATTGAACGTTAAATAGACTCTTTTCCCATTCGCACATCATAGTGAGACAGAGGGGCAATGTCAGACATTGTCAATCAGGCTTTATTGGTGGTGGGTTGTAGAGAATGAGCTCAGTGTCTTCCAGGGCTCTTGGACTGTAGCTGTTAAGATGAATATCCCTCGTCTGGCCCTGCTGGTGAAATAGGGAGATGTCGTTAGAGGAAGGAGAGTAAAGCTGCCGTGGCCTGTGGTTCTCCGTTCGACTCGGTGTGTGTCATACAAATGAGCAAGTGTGTGTGTATGTGTGCGTGTGCGTGCGTGCGCGTGCGTGTGTGCGTGTGTGTGCGTGCGTGCGTGCGTGTGTGTGCGTGCGTGCGTGCGTGCGTGTGTGTGTGTGTGTGCGTGTGTGTGCGTGCGCGTGTGTGTGTGCGTGCGCGCGTGTGTGTGTGTGTGCGTGCGCGTGTGTGTGTGTTTGTGTGCGTGCGCGTGTGTGTGCGTGTGTGTGTGTGCGTGCGCGTGTGTGTGTGTGACTCCTATTAGTCATTCAGGTCAGACCCGTCTTTGGAGCTTTGCTATTTCACACACCGTTTGGTGCCTCTGATTGAGATTTATCCACGTCATTACAAGGCACCCATCTCAAACACTGTGTGTATTACTAAGACTGTGTGCATAACTGTGTGTGTGTATTACTACGGCTGTGTGTGTATTACTAAGACTGTGTGCATAACTGTGTGTGTGTATTACTACGGCTGTGTGTGTATTACTAAGACTGTGTGCATAACTGTGTGTGTGTATTACTACGGCTGTGTGTGTATTACTAAGACTGTGTGCATAACTGTGTGTGTGTATTACTACGGCTGTGTGTGTATTACTAAGACTGTGTGCATAACTGTGTGTGTGTATTACTACGGCTGTGTGTGTATTACTAAGACTGTGTGCATAACTGTGTGTGTGTATTACTACGGCTGTGTGTGTATTACTAAGACTGTGTGCATAACTGTATGTGTGTATTACTACGGCTGTGTGTGTATTACTAAGAGACTGGAACCTGGCGGAATGTGTCACTGCTTTAGGCAGCTTAGGCTGGAAGGCAAATGCCGTTCATTGATGTGAATGCAGGTATATGAATTCATGATTGCCATTTCGGAATACTTTAACGTTTTGTTCTATGCAGTTATTTCGAATGACGTTTCTCTTCATTATTTGTGGATGTGACAATCTGATAGGGAAGATGGAGACACCAAGGCTGTGGAACTAAATATCCTCTGTCTGTCTGATCAGCTTCACATCAAACCTTTTGAGGCGTGTGAATGAATATTAATAGTGGCTGAAGAGAATTCAAAGTCTCTGATCAATAGCCGTTTTTTCTCAGTCGAGTAGTCAGTCAGACAGAAAGTTAGGCAGAACAACTCTGCTTTTAGTCTTTGGATAGCACCATGTGTTCTTATAATTAGTCTCCATTGACGTCTAAGTCTGTTGACGTCTGTTCCCCCTCTCCTCTGAGGCAGAACACCCCATAATTACTCGGATCTCCAAGTCTGCTAGGCAAAAGGTGAGGGGGCATATGGTAATAGCCAGGTATTAGATCTTGTCTGCTACTCTGCTTATTTCCTGTGTGCTTTAAGTGAGATGTAAGGCCTAGCTGCTACTGCACTGTGGTTTAATGAGGAAAGAGACTGGTATACAGTTTAGACAGTACTGAATTATTGTTGGATGTTGGATGGACTTCACAACCCTTTGTTCCCATGTTTGCTATTTTTATGTTTGATTATTTTTTATTTCTGAAATACCAGAAATGCCACTGTGGACAAATACAAACAAGTTAATATATATATAGACAAGGAGCTGCTCCTTTTGTTGGTAGTAGTTCCCACGGTGGACCTCAGAGCTGCTTTTCAGCTTTGTCATTAGTCCCCACGGTGGAGCTAAGAACTGCTCTTCTGCTTTGTCATTAGTTCCCACGGTGGAGCTAAGAACTGCTCTTCTGCTTTGCCATTAGTCCCCACGGTGGAGCTAAGAACTGCTCTTCTGCTTTGCCATTAGTTCCCACGGTGGAGCTAAGAACTGCTCTTCTGCTTTGTCATTAGTCCCCACGGTGGCGCTAAGAACTGCTCTTCTGCTTTGCCATTAGTCCCCACGGTGGAGCTAAGAACTGCTCTTCTGCTTTGCCATTAGTCCCCATGGTGGAGCTAAGAACTGCTCTTCTGCTTTGTCATTAGTCCCCATGGTGGAGCTCAGAGCTGCTTTTCTGCTTTTTCATTAGTCCCCACGACAGAGCTCAGAGCTGCTCTTCTGCTTTGTCATTAGTCCCCACGGTGGAGCTCAGAGCTGCTCTTCTGCTTTGTCATTAGTCCCCACGGTGGAGCTTGGAGCTGCTCCCCAACATCATAGTTAATACCCTGGGGGTACCAGTCCCAGTCATGATAGTCCATGTCATTATATGCTGCTGCAGTCAGTCCTCCAGGCCCTGGAGGGCAGCAGAGAGCTCTGAGGCTGTCGTCCCAGCCCCGTGGCCCAGCCTTTCAGCCACAACTAGGATCCAGCTCTTCTCCTCACAGAGCCTTGAGGAAGGGTCTTAACTCTTGGAATACCCCTTCCCCCATCCCCATAACAATCACACATGCTCAGGTGGACAGTCTCCATAGCAACCCTGGTTGTCGTCATGGCAGTGGTGGCCTAGTCTACTGTGCTGCAACATGGATGATGTAGCTGTTGTTTACCAGCAGAACCAACTAACTGTCAGCACTCAGAGGCCTGCAGCAATGCAGCGTAGAACTGCCTCATTTGTTACCATATAACGTTATTAATTAGAGATTATGCCATATCTTTCTCCATCTATGGGAGGTCCTTTCTTTGAGCCAGAACTATACCAAGGAAGCTCTTGCACTGAGCTCAGTGTTTTGAAATGCAATGATTTAGATAACATTCCAAAATGTACTTTTAAGGAATTTCAATGTACTCTCAGGATGCTACCAATCATATTTTTGATGCTTTGCCCTCTATCAGGTTTAAGCCTCCCACTATAATCAATGCCTGTCCCCCAAGTTCTACTTAACCTCTCAATCCCAAATTAGAAATTCCTTAACAATGATTTAACTTGATAGACTGGTGCCATTAATAGGAGACAGTAGTCATTTTTTTGGCTCTATCTACAGAGGTCATTGTGGCTGCGTTTACACAGGCAGCCCAATTCTGATATTGTCTTCATTAATCTGGCATTTTGAACAATCACATCAGATCTTTTTATATCAGATCTTTTTCAGAGCTGATCTGTTTAAAGTCCAATTTGTGAGAAAAAAAAGATCAGAATTGGGCTGCCTGTGTAAACGCAGCCCAACGTTCATACTCTTCGGAGCACATCCCATATCTCGTGGCACTCCGTAACACAGTACCCCCAGCGGGTAGAAGATGTAACAGCACCCGCTCTCTGAGGAATCAATGATATCATTGTTTACTGGCAGAGTGACGGAGGCAGGCTGTGTGGTGCTGTCTGAAATATCCGTGTTCACAGCGTGAGCAGCACAACTCGCCGGGATCGTCGCGCTCCATCTGTGTGCCTTTGTATGGCAGCAGGCGGCACAATAGTACCCTGGCCTACGCAGTCACTGTCAACCTGGCACACACTTCACACCCATCCCGTATACAAAACATACACAACACCAACGGTTCGGCACTCCAATACATCTAGCTTCAGCATTCCTGTCTCTCTCCATTGATCTGTATTGCTGATTGTGCTCACAGCTTGGAGTTAGTACTGGTTTGCCTTTTATGGCACTGATAGTATTGACGCAATGCTGACTGTGTATGTTGCTCTAATAGCTCCTGTAATCGCCTGTGTGTTGTACTGGACTTTAGGTTGTCCATGGAGGCTCTCCTCCCACTCTTGTGAGGCTGTGGCTGGGATAGAAGTTCGAAGAACAGCGTTGGTAACAGTAATGAATGGAACCCTGGCAGGCTGGCACACTGCAGGTCACACAGACTTGGTTTGCAGACACATACAGGCAAACACACACATGAACACATGCACGCACACACACACACGCACGCCTCAGCCCTGAGAAGCAGGGCGACCATCTCTCTTTCTCGCCACTCACATCCCAAGTTGAAAACCTATGCCATGAGCACGTTATTACCGGAGAGCAAGGTATCTGTAGTCCATCTCATCACAGCAGCAGCCAGCTTACCAGTTGAGTTAGACACATGCTTATGCCACACTCAGACAAAGACAGGCATGATTGAAGGTACACATGGGTAGACAATTTCCCAGCATCTCTTGTGATATTCTATTGTGCTTGTGTACTGCAGCCCTTCTCTCCTCAGTTGCCATGTAGTCACTGGTACAGCTAGCCTGTCCCTTTGACTGATGGTCTCAGCTTATCCACAGTGGATCTGAGACACAGACTGTTGTAGTAGAACATGGGGGTCTGCCTCTTGTCCTTGTTGGGGGCCACTTCTCCTATGTCAGGATTATTGATGGGCAGTGCATGGGACAGATGGTATGGTTTTATAGAGATCGATGCATACAGCACATACATACCTACCTATCTACAGATGTAGGGTCTTAATTTGATCTCACTGCTGCAGCAGAACTTTCCTGCAATGCAGAACGTTTCAAACGTGTAGTGTATTTCAGACGTATTAATAAAGCTTCTGAAGTTTGTCATTTTCACTTTGAAATGTCAGACATGCATATAGTTCCTTCAAGAAGCGTTCACACCCTTGACTTTATCCACATTTTGATGCGTTACAGCCTGAATTTAAAATGGATTACATTTCAATGTTGTGTCACTGGCCTACACACAATACCCCATAATGTCAAAGTGGAATTATGTTTTAGACATTTTTACAAATTGAGAAAAAATGTAACGCTTAAATGTCTTGAGTCAATAAGTATTCTACCCCTTTCTTATGGCAAGCCGTAAATATGTTCAGGAGTAAATATTTGCTGAACAAGTCACATAACACGTTGCATGGACTCACTCTGTGTGCAATAATAGTGTTTAACATGATTTTTGAATGACTACCTCATCTCTGTACCCCACACATAGAATTATCTGTAAGGTCCCTCAGTCTAGCTGTGAACTTCAATCACAGATTCAACCACAAAGACCAGAGAGGTTTTACAATGCCTCACCAAGCAGAACATTGGGAGATGGGTAAAATAAATCAGACATTGAATATATTTTAGAGCCTGATGGTTATTAATTACACTTTAGATGGTGTATCAATATACCCCGTCACTACAAAGATACAGGCGTCCTTTCTAACTCAGTTGCCTGAGAGGAAAGAAACCGCTCAGGGATTTCACCATGAGACCAATGTTGACTTTAAAACTGTTACAGAGTTTAATGGATGTGATAGGAGAACTGAGGATGGCTCAACAACAATGTAGTTACTCCACAATACGAACCTAAATGACATGGTGAAAAGAAGGACACAATACAAATATTCCAAAACATGCATCCTGTTTGCAAAAGAATAACTAAAGTAAAACTGAAAAAATGTGGCAATGAAGTGAACTTTAAGTACTGAATACGAAGCGTTTTGTTTGGGGCAAATCCAAATCAACACATCACTGAGTATCACTCTTTATATTTCCAAGCATGGCGGTGGCTGCATCATGTTATTGGTATACTTGTCATCAGCAAGGACTAGGGAGTTGTTTAGGATAAAAAAAATAAAGAGAGAGCTAAGTGTAGACAACATCCTAGAGGAAAACATGTTTCAGTCTGCTTTCCAAAAGACACTGGGAGACAAATTCACCTTTCAGCAGGACAATAACCTTAAACACAGGGCCAAATATACACTGGAGTGGCCTACCAAGACAACATTGAATGTTCCTCAGTGATCAAGTTTCAGTTTTGACTTAAATTTGCTGGAGAATATATGGCAAGAATGAAAAATGGCTGTCTAGCAATTGTCAACAACCAACTTGACAGAGCTTTAAAAATATTGAAAAGAATGAAGTGCAAATATTGCACAATCCAGATGTGCAAAGCTCTTAGAAATGTACTCTCACTCCCACCTATTTAAGGAACGTAGTCCCTTGAGTCCATCATCAGCTTGATGCGTTCTGGCTCACGACAGTAGAGGAGAAAACGAATGCATCCACTTCCGTTGTGGATCAATATTGTGACATATCAACCCTTTTATGTACAAATATCCCTATCTAATGTTTCTGACCTTCAAAACAAGCTATAGAATACATGTAGAATTGCTAAGGGCAAATAGTGGTCCAATTCAAAAAATCATATTGTTAACTTTTATTAAATGTGTATGCCCACTAATGTTTCTTCACTCATGATCTGTAGTTACTAGTGTATATCAAGGTAAACATCTGACGTTCTGCCCCTGGGCAAGGCAGTTAATCCAATGATACTGGTTAATACACTCAGCCCTCCCCCCCCCCCCCCCACCTCTTTGATTCAGAGGGGTTGGGTTAAATGCGGAAGACACATTTCAGTTGAAGTCAATTCAGTTGTACAATTGACTAGGTTTCCCCCTTTCACTTTCCCTGTCTTTTGCATTACTTTGAGGGGTCATAATTTGCAAGGCCTCAACAAAGTCCGTTTTTTGAAGTGCAGTCTGTTGGCATCCGCAATGGCTGGTCCTCCAGCAATCGAAGTCTAGTCACTTGCGCCATCTAGTGTTCAATGCTGGCTAGGATCTGCCTCTAAGGACTACAGTACAGTATCACCACATTCACCACACTTCAGGCCTTCATATGTAGACCATTACAATGACTGATGCTTGTCCTGGAGAGTAATTTTCTTCTATACTTAATGTACTCTATTCTCTATCCTCAATAGAAATGTAAAGGTCATTTCCGATTGATCCGACAGCGTTTACCGTGAATGCAGTCTCCGCTAAAGCGGGAGCAATGCCTTAAATATTCAATCACGCTGTAATTCTGACCTTACGCGATGCGGATTGAATAGAGCCCTAAGTAAGGTTCAGTAAACTATATTTCATATTTTATATCTGATTCAACATGGAAGATGGTTGTTTGCTATAAGAACGCTTGAATCGTGTCTTTAAGTTGGCTTGATTAAACGATATTCTATGTTTGATTTCCCTTTGGCTTTGACAGTTTATGTGATAAAGCCATGTACAATGTGGAAGGCCCTGTTAATACTGTACCCGTTTTTAAATCCTGCTTATGTGTCCAGAAAAACAGAGCTCCCATGTAAAAACCATCTGCTAATGCCTATTGTCATCTCCCGTTGATGTACGTCAATGCATTTCAGTGGAAAGTGGACAGGGCCTGCCTAACCGGTTTACCCGGCACATTAAAGGATCGTTTTCCATCCATTTTTTTTTTGTAATATGAGAGGAAACTATTCTCTGCCCTCGGCAGGAAGTATCTCAGCGAGCGTTTTCGATCACTTTTCTTAATTTCTGACCCAGAGAGCACAGCAGTTTAGTGACTACACTCCGGATCAACAAGACCTCCAAATGCATCTTTAATGAGCATTTTAGAAAGTCATAATGGCACTAATGCTCGTCGGTTAATGATCTTCTGCAGGCCCCGCCTCTACGCTTCTAACGTCTACGCCGATGACAGTTCTTTGAATTATCTGGTTTAAACTTTTGTAGCATCTTCTTGCTTTCATTCCAAGATCCGACGACTGTTTGCTCATATTGAGGACACTTTTCTTGGCTTCAAATATGCATCGAAGCAAGACTTTTCCCTTGAGGAAATCTGCGTCAGGTAGGCGGCTCTTCTCCTTTCCAAGTGTTTCTGCACATTTTAGATGTTTGTTTGGCTTCTAGGGATCTAGCCTACTTCCTGATGCACATTGGATATTCTTATATTCCAATTTACTTTGTGTTTTGCTGCATGGTCTGTGGCGGAAGATGGTTGTTTTTGACTGTTGAGCACTGTGAAGAGGCAGAGGCGCACGCCCTCTTGCCGGAGCTATCCATGGTGCTGAAGTAAAGATGACCTCTGCGATAGAAGTGCGGTAGATGTCTACCAAATACAACTAGTCGGAAGTTTACCGTTTATTATACGTAGGCTATGTATAAAACTTGATGAAGTTGATGGATAGAATTCGACATTTTACATATCGGTGCATATCAATTATAACAAACATATCGGTAATATGTTAAACGGTGTGTATGTTGAAAGATGATATATTCACAACAGATCACTCAGGTTGATATTATTGGATGATCAAGTTTGAAAAAGCATACCCTACCTAACTTTCTAGTAAAATATGTAGGCTGTTATACTCTCGAGTCTTGAGTCTTTTCAGAAATCTGCTTTTAATATGGTCTATTCGCTATGACAGTAATCGATGGATTAATGATTGGGAAATAGTTTATTTCTATGTAATTGATCGTAACAGGTTTGTCTTTATTTTTATGAACAAATCGTTTTAAAAATGCAGATATTTGGCTTCTGCGTGTAGCAGTGTATGCAATGGCCTACTAATGTACAGCACTATTGATCTATGGATCATGTAAAGTTTGTGTACGGCAGCTTCAAATCTGGACTGTAGGTGGCACCCTTGTGGAGGCTTTGATTAGGATACGATGCACAGAGAGGAAACGGAGACGGTTTTAAAGGGAGGAATGGGGAAGTATAGCTACTGCTGCTTCTTCAGGGAGTTATTGAAAGTAGCCTTGTCAGTGAGGGAGGTGCTGTCTCCTTACGTATGTTTGATCTAGCAGTTGATGCAATAGCAGGATATGAATCCTGTCTTTTTGTGAGGAGGTTTGTTCGATGACTATCCGTTTCACTGAGTTGCGTGCCATCGATTTTTGTTTTTTACTCCCACGTGTAAAATGTAGATAGATTGAATCAGGGGCGTGCGTTGTTTATGTGTTGCTCTCATGTACTATCAGCTCTCAGTCTCACGTCAGAAGTAGACGTTCCTCCATGTTTCTCAAACGTTACATGTCGTAGTTGTTCCAAACGTATGTGTATCATCATTATCATCAACATCCTCATATTGTTTTGTTGTAAATAACTGATAGAAAATATGTGTAGGTGGCCCTTCGTCTTGTACTAGGTTGAAGATAACAACATCTATAAAGTATATAGTTTTGACCCAGCCGTCAGTGTAAGGCAAAGGCCAGACTACCATGGCAACACGTTGGTCAAAAATGTGGACACGAGCTTCCTGTTGTCGCCACATTCCCATCTCCTCAACCTTCTCTAGGGACAGGCAGGATGTGAAATATTGATGATGGCTCAGTTTCAACCCGAGACTCATTTACTCAATCGCCTTGTCTTGTTTTATGCCAGTGGCTGCTTTCAGAGTTTTTCTTCACATGAGTGTATAGGTGGCAGAGGTAGCCCAATCCATCTTCGACTGTGTCAGGGCTTTCCCACATTCTGAGTCATTGGTCACCGTACCTCTCACTTGAGCACCACGGTCACGTTTGTTTGGGTGTCTGCAGTGAAGCAGGTGGGAGTGGGCAACATCTCAAGGCAGTGTCGTTGTCCAAGGCACTGCAGTGGAGTTTGGGGATGCGGGTCGCCTTGCTTATCTCACACAATCATAATTAAAAGTGCTAAAATTATTGCAGGGACCATGGCTAATTGTATATTGACAATGCATGATAAGGAAACTGTGTTGTCTATTAATTAGTGTTGGCTACGGGATCTACTGCGAGTGATACGCTTTATGAGCAATTTCATCCCCAACTTTTTTGATAAATCTTTCGCATGCGTAATGGTTATGCCTAAAAGACATACTCATTGAATCGGTATTGAATAATTGAAGGGACACAGAGAGAGGGTACCAGAATATTCTCATGCTCCCCTCCACCCCCACTCCCCCTCCCGGTTCCCCCCGCGCTAGTTCTGCGCCTGGTTAGGATGCTCCCTGGGAGCGCAGCAGTATAGCTTAGACTGTGCAATATGCACTGGGGTCTGATACTGTGTTTGTAGCGGTTTATTTCATATGTCGTCTTGTTTGAACAAGAGAGGGAAAACAAATTTAATCTCTATAATAATTAGTCTCTCTATCCTCTCCCGTCGCTCTATCTACTAAACCGGTTTAGTCCGTGCACTGTACTAGCAGCGCTTTGCCCGTGACGAGGGAGATTAACGACCTAAAAGATAAAAGGAAAACATCACCATTGGAAACGTTTTCTCTGCGTTTTCTAACAGGTGTTTTCTGGCTGCGCATTAGCGCGGGCCACAACCACCTGCGTCTGCGCCACTCTTCATGTGCATGATCCCTGTTTTTGTGGGTTGGTGCAAAACGGCTTTTAGGGAAACAGCTGCGCGTTAGTTATGATGCTGGAGAAATGCCACTATTTGTGCTGTACGAGAGTGGAACATGTGTCTCGTCATTTTTTGTTGAGGACTGTTTTTTCTTTCCGGAGATAAGATGCACCGTTACCGAGCTACGCCCAACAAAACCAACAGAAAAAATATCAACTTACAGAACATTTAATAGGCATCATTTTGAAGAAGAGTGGAGGTACTTTTTTATGCACTGACTGCATTTTGAATTCATTATATTTATTTCACAATTAACGAGCAATGACTGCGATTTGCATTTGAGGAATCTTTGGATGACCACTGCTGCTTGAGAAAGATTTCCAATAAAACAATTGAAAGGGGTAGAGGAGAACATTTTTCATAGTCTGGAAGTTTTCTCCGGAAACCCGTCAAACTGGCCATGGCTGCAGCGTTAGCCAGCTCCCTTATTCGGCAGAAAAGGCAGGCGAGGGAGCGGGAGAAATCTAATGCCTGCCGCTGCGTTAGCAGCCCGAACAAAACGAAGCCATGCGAGAAACCGAGCAGGCTGTCTATGTTCTCTCGGGTCAAACTCTTTGGCTCCAAGAAGAGGAGACGGAGGCGACCAGGTCTGTTTTGGGTATCGCTAATTCCGTTAGACCATCACAATTCATACGTTTGATTTCTGTTGCCATTTCTTCAGTTTCATCATCACTTTCCCCAACTCTGCTCTGTGCAACAAATATCAGGGGCACTGGACAACCAAAGTGGCTATATAGGTATAGGAACAACATCAACATTTATAAATGATTCGAATTGATACATATATATTTTTTTTTAAATATCCATAGAATGTTAATCAAAATCTATAAATGCAGATTTATATCAAAGGAAAGACAGCTAGAAGGTCTCCCTATGGATGTGTATTTTAGTTCATGCACAAAAGTGTGACCTATGACATTTCAGACTGTTAATAACTACCTAAGTGATGTATTATATTGGTGCTTCATCCCTCAATGTCTGCTCATGTAATCCCATGTGGACCATTACAATAGAGCCAGCTAAACAGGATTAGAGCATAACACAAGCCCACTGTGGTCTTTAAATATCATTGCCATGCTTATGTCTGTTGTCTGAATCCACAATGAGCAAGCTTAAAAAAGACTCTATGCAGATATATTGCTTTGGTGTACTACCATAGGACACAGGATGTACAGCAGGCACCCAAGCATTTGAATAGTTTTGTGTAATTTCACCAAGTTTAGAAAATGATGAAGGATATGTATATCTTTCTGAAGAATATGTCAAACACACTTTGTGAAGTTTAACACATACTGTACACATGTATTAAACTTTTATATTTGGGGATTTCAAAACCAACCGCAAAAACTTCCAGGGTCATTTCCTGTACAGACAGACGGTCTGTATTTCAGAGCAGTGCTCTAACAAAAAAACTGATAAGGCATCCCAACAGACCTCTCAGTCCCTGAATGGCCCATGCAGAATAGTCTGCCAAGGTGCGATTCATGTAGTTAGTGAAGGCTTAGCCACTGCAGCTTACAGGGCCCAGACAGAACCTCATCCAGAACCAGACATCCACAACCAAACATCCACAACCAGAGTATACAGTGAAACAGACCAGCTTGCTTTTGACCGTTAGCTGTGCTACATACCAGCACTACCTTATGGCTGGTTCTCTGTGATGTTTACAAAGCTACATGAGCCGTGGCCCTTGGTTAATGAGCACCGCTGAGGTTTGCTGAGCGTGACTCAGCCCTGTGCTTTCAGACCTAAATGAGCTCCAGTTAATTCCTCTCCCATCAAGTTCACAGGCTGGTTCAGGCTGTTTTGTAAGTGCATTATGCAGGTGGGGGTGGAGTGGAGGAGATCGGGGGTGTGTTGCTCCGGGGGCTGGGGCTAAGCTACCCTGCAGTGTTCCCTCAGAACTGGACCCATACCATGATACCAGTCTGTACCCTCTTTCATCCCACCTCATCCCCCTCTTCCATCTCCCTGAGGCAGAACTGTGGAGTCGGGAGGGCACGGGGATAGGGAGTGTGTGGTTTACGTAACACATATGTGGAGCCTCAGCAGAAGCAAGAGACTTTTCTGCTGCGGCTATGCGAGTGTGTTTGTGTATGGATGTGTTTGGGTGTGTCAGTGAGTGTGTGAGTAGAGATCCCCGAGTCTCCTGGTAGAAAAAGCCGCCCACTGATTTCACCTTATGACGCCATTCTCTGTCTCCGACACATTGTTTCCTTGTGATGTAACACCTTGTGAATGTGTGTTTTGAAGGCAGCACAGGAATTTACAAATCAAGAAGTCTCCAATGCAATTTTATCCTCCAATCCACATATTTTCATTCAATGCATTTTAAGCAACGTTGAAGAAATGCTCTTTATGGCTTGTTACAGGAACCCAGATGGCTACCTAGCATCACACCCAGTTTACTTATGGTTAGTGGACTGGCATTTTGGCGCAAATCTCTGCCTTTGAAAAGACGTCAGCCTCCTGATGTATCAGTCTTAAAAGGTTCCTATAGTAGGGAGCCACTGGTGCAAAAGAAATAGCCAAAGCATGAGTACTGGCCAGGCGGTAACCTTTGTGAGGGTAGTAATGGCAGTATTGAAAGGTAAAGCAGATGAAAGAGAGGATGAAAGGTGTGGTAAATGATGATAAAGGACAGTCCTCTAGGGAAGGGAGCACGGGGAAGGGATAGCTCTTAGCGGAACATGACACACCAAAATGTCAAGCTTGTGTCATAATAGGCACTTCCAGGTTTTATTTTTTTATATAAGATATAGGCCACCGCCTTCCCAACTAAAATCTCTTTCGATGGAGTTTGAACTACTGACTTTGTTAATCCATTGGCTAGCAGAATTTGTACTTTGTAATGTAGTTGTCCCAGAACATTTCTTTGGATGGCATAGATGGATGGAATTTCCCCCCCACTATACATGGCCATCCATTACACCGTAGAAGGAAGTTGTATACCCCATATTTAAAACACGGCATTTTCACTAGGGAACAAACAAACATAATATGGACAGTTAGCATTTTAAAAAATCAATCAGTGCTTATCCTGGATAAATATTGACTCTGACTGTCAAGCACCTGCTCTCCATGTAATCCTCTCAGGTGCAGCCACAGGCCCCTTTGGAATAAACCCAGACTTCCTTTCTAGTCTCCCTAGTCCTTCCCTGTTCCTGTGTGTGGTAGAGATAGGAACTGTTTGCTCATACGCCGGTATCCATGGCTTGATCTTCTAGACGTAGGCAGAGATGTGTTTGCGCTGGTCCCTTGAGCCTTTGGAGAGCTGAGAATGTGGCAACGCAGGGCCTATTGGGAGCAGGACTGGGGGGACTGGTTAGTTACTTAAGCAATAAGGCCCGAGGGGGTGTGGTTATATGGCCAATATACCACGCCTAAGGGCTATTTTTATGCATGACGCAAAGCAGAGTGCCTGGACTCAGCCCTTAGCCGTGGTTTATTGACCATACACCCCAAACCCCTGAGGTGCCTTATTGCTGTTATAAACTGGTTACCAACATAATAAGAGCAGTAAAAATAAATGTTTTGTCATACCCGTGGTATACGGTCTGATATACCACGGCTGTCATCCAATCAGCAGTTTATAATGTAGTTTATAACCTAGCGTGCCAGGTTTATAGGATTACAGAATGTCTTGTTGTAAGATACATGGCTGGTGGACGGGTGAACAAGGTTCCTGTGGGGGCACAACTCTCATCACCCTCTACCCCAGTCCCTTTTGGAGAGGGTGCACAAAACTGAACTGAAACCAGCACCTTGGTTATACAACAACATCAGCATCTTGATTATACAACAACATTAGCATCTTGATGCAACTTCCTCTTTCTCCAGGAATGAGGCAAGCCTTGATGCAGGATCAGAGTCTGTCTCCAATCTCACACTCCCCCTCTTCTCCCCCCTCCCTCTCTCCCCCTCTCCTCAGAACCCCAGTTGAAGGGGATTGTGACGAAGCTGTACAGTCGACAGGGCTTCCACCTGCAGCTGCAAGCCGATGGCACCATCGACGGGACAAAGGAGGAGGACAATGGCTACAGTAAGTCTCCTCTGCTCGGCTGGCACCAGGGACATATTCATTAAGGCAGTGGTTCCCAAACGGGGCTTAAAATTAATCATTATAATAAATCAAATAGAATGGTTTTATATAAATAATTCTAGCAACAACAGATTAAACGACTTTGGCCGAGGGGTCGGTGGAACAAGTTAAGAAGGTACAATACAATATTATTAATCTACAATATAGGCTACCCTTAGATGTACAGCAGGGTCTGGGAGGCACACAGGGATCCACAGTACTTCATCAATGATCCATTTTTAACTCAGTACTTCTTGTATCCCCCCCAAAATGGGTTCGAACATAAATGCACTGTAATCTAAGCTTTCAAACTGAAAAACGGCCCCATTGGAAAATGTGTATAATTGCAGGAAATTATCTTGAAACCTGCACATTTTCTCTCCAATATGAAGAGGGAGGGCTTTAAAAGGTTATTTCCCAGGGCCTGAGACTTGGTAAGTCTTGCCATGTGCTGCAGCAGTCATAATTAAACTCCTTGTATGCTATTTTTATAGCACTCTAAAGTCAGAATTGTGTACTGATTTTGAGGGCGTCCCTGATGAATTTGCAATCACAAAAGTGGTCTCCGGCACCAAAAAGTTTGGGAACCCTTGCTTTTTGTAACGGAAGACAAAAACGAGTATTACTTTATTGGACAAGTTCAGGTAGTCCCTTCCTTTTTAAGACAGTTTTCTTCCGTGGGTGTCTAATGAATGCTGCGTTGTCCATCAACCTAACCCATCTACTTCATGCTGATTCCAGACCATAATATTTCCCATGTCAATAAACCCGGTCATCAGTTAACTGTGCGTCAACACAGTAAACAGTCTGTTGGCACAGTAATGAACATCAAATTAACACTTCTTGGCTGGTTCCGTTTCAAAGAGGAAGCACAGCTTTGATCTGTACATTCTACATACTGTTCTAAGTTGTGGCTGAATTTTTTCTCGCTCGGATCACATTTGAGATCTCTCCACTGCTGCACATTTACTGCGTATCTCATACAGATAGACTTACACTGACTGTACAAAACATTAAGAACACCTGCTCTTTCCATGTCATAGACTGACCAGGTGAAAGCTATGATCCCTTATTGATG
This sequence comes from Oncorhynchus masou masou, assembly GCF_036934945.1. Taxonomy (NCBI): domain Eukaryota; kingdom Metazoa; phylum Chordata; class Actinopteri; order Salmoniformes; family Salmonidae; genus Oncorhynchus; species Oncorhynchus masou. The sequence continues at coordinate 30,590,284 of NC_088220.1, read as the reverse complement.
TCACTTGCTAAATCCACTTCACTCAGTGTAGATGAAGGGCAGGAGACAGGTTAAAATTAAAGAAGGATTTTTAAGAGATATGGATTGTATATGTGTGCAGGGTGAATGGGCAAGACAAAAGATGTATGTGCCTTTGAACGGGATATGGTAGTAGGTGCCAGGCTCACCGGTTTGTGTCAAGAACTGCAACATAGCTGGGTTTTTCACACTCAACAGTTTCCTGTGTGTATCAAGAATGGTCCTGGTCCACCACCCAAAGGACATCCAGCCAACTTGACACAACTGTGGGAAGTATTGGAGTCAACATGGGCCAGCATCCCTGTGGAACGCATTCAACACCAAGTAGAGTCCATGCCCTGATGAATTGAGGCTGTTCTGAGGACAAAAGGGAGGGGGGGGGTTCCTAATGTTTTGTAAACTTAGTGTATTTGGTTCAGTCTATTTGTATCCCTCATCAGAATTAAAATCCCATATTATCCCTTCCTCATATCTTCCAAAGCCTTTGAGATGTGTAAAACAAACAATAGAATAGAAAGTGTCTTACAGCAGTGATATGGAGCATTATATTGTGTTTAGGGAGATCAGTCCAGTGGCTGATTGGCTTTTTTCATCTGTTACAGACCTTAGTAAAACCAGGCTTTCAGTAATCCACACATTATTGATAATTCAGTACCAGTACTCCCACTGCTCAGGGTGCTAAGTTCTGCAATGGGCCGATTAAAGTAGAGATAGATAGCAAAACGAGAGCATACACCCACCAGGCACAAACACAATCCAACACATGTGGATAGATAGATATTAGATAGATGTACAGACTGATGGAGAGTCCCAGGGTTTTCTGTGCAGCCTGTTAAGAGATGCTCTCATCCTGATCACCGCACAGTAACTATTGACTGACAGCTGCTTCCTGCTTTGTAATTGCTGGCAACGGTATTGGATGTCATATGCTGTTGTGACGTTATGACGCTAGTCAGTAAAAACATTGCATTAAGAGGTAATTGACTGATGTCGTTATAGGAACACAAGTCCTACCCTGTTCTGATAATACCTATACTAGAGTTGCCTTGGCATAGTGGAAGGTAGACTATTAACAGCCCCAGAGCGCTATTCCCTAGGCGTTGGCGCGACTCGGAAGTGCCCGCCCTGTGCCTCATGGTGCCGCGTGGTTCGTCGTCAGGGCACTAATGTAATACCTGCGGCTGCCCGGATCACCATCACCCCGAAACTAATCGAATGTGGCATTCTGTGAGAGTGTAAATTAGCCCCGACTATATTCAATTAGTCACTTAAGCCAGATGACACTTCTATCACACAAATGAACACCCGTTCTGTGCAGCCTGCGTGTCAGTCGGAGCAATAACAGACTCGGTAATCGTCTGGTTTTATTATGTTGCCGTCGCGGGGAGGAGAGGGGGAGGGATTAGGGAGGAGGGAGACATGAATTACATAGAAGGGAGGGAGCCTACTTAGAGAAGAGAGAATGAACACAACACACACCAACCACTCCCCACTCCCACGTCTCCTAGAGCTAGTTTGATAGAGCTGTTAACAGTTTCAGTCCTATTGAGATATGTTATGTAACACTTGGAAGAGAAAAATGATAGAGCTGAATAAGAACGGGAGAAAAGTGAAGCCGTTTGCACCGGTCCAAAAATAGCGTTGTTAGGCGCTGGGTGCTCTTGTCTCCATGGTGACGGGAGCGCAGTCCTCTCTGAGCTATGGTGTCTTGTGATGGTGGGAGAGGAGCTACTCAAATGCTAGTGCACACACACACACACACACACACACACACACACACACACACACACACACACACACACACACACACACACACACACACACACACACACACACACACACACACACACACACACACACACACACACACACATACAAGCATTCTAACATTGCTGAGGTAGCACTCATGAATATACAGCAGTGTTCGTTGATGTTTTTTTAAACTTTTGTTTACCAAATCCAGAGCCGCCCAACTTTTGCTCTAGCTGGGCAGGTCATTTTTTGGGCATGGAATTATTTGAGATATCTGGAGGATATTTTTTACTTTTGAAGTACTATTTTAAAATCCGACAGACTTCATTAGATAGGCAACATTCTGAACCATTATGCAAAATATCATCCAGCGCATACCAAATAATTTCCAAGTTTCCAAAGAAGGAGCACCGATTCAAGAAAGGCGATTCATCCACTTCCTTCTTGCTGTCATAATGCTGCTTAAGTCCGGTTATACCCTTAAACTAAGATTCACATACATTGATCTAATTGGCTAATCAAGGCGTGGGGTTGGGAAGCCTTTGTCACCGGGTACATTTGAATCTGTGTTAGTTTGTCCCTCCTCTCTCTGTATGTTGAGCAGTAATATTTATGCTGATGATCTGAGCTCTGCTTTGTTCCTTCATAATCATCTCCTATATGAATGGTTCTCAGACTACAGTACAGAGGCTTTGAAGTGGAACAATACCATAATATGTAGTCACGTGTAGAACCTAGTTAGTCTCTTACCAGGACTGGGCATGTGTTTTACTGTTATGTTCGTGTTGAATCTCAGGTGTTCTGTGAGATACAAGTAATTGAGTTTCCCCTCTCGAAAATCCCAGGCGGCCGATTGGCTGGTAATCCCCCTGAAATGAAGTTTACCGCAGCTGTGTCTGTGTGTGGGTCTCAGCACGCAGCCAACAGACAAAGAGAGGGAAAAGGAGAGAGAGAGGAGAGAGAAAAATATTAAGCAGATAGGTCCATGTAGTCAGAGCTGCAGCAGAAATAGATGGAGAGAGAGAGAGATGGGAAGGGGTAGAGCGAGCATTATTAAGTGGAGAGAACCCGTCGTGCTGCAACGGGATGAGCTGTAGCAGGAATGTGGTCGTCTATACCATGAATGTAATGGAATCATGTCTATTCCCATACGAATACTTTCAACAACAAAAACACGTTTAGCTACATCAACAACAGCAAAAAACAGCGCCATGACCCACAAAGTACTTCCACCTACATGAAATCCAGTTATCCACATAGATCCTCTGAAAATAGCAAGACACCTGCTTGTTGAACACCTCATTCCAAAATCATGGGCATTAATATGGAGTTGAACCTCCCTTTGCTGCTATAACAACCCCCACTCTTCTGGGAATGCTTTCCACTAGATGCTGGAATATTGCTGCTGAGACTTACTTCTATTCAGCAACAAGACGATTAGTGAGGTCGGGCACTGATGTTGGGCGATTAGGCCTGGCTCGCAGTCGGCGTTCCAATTCATTCAAGGTGTTCGATGGGGTTGAGGTCAGGGCTCTGTGCAGGCCAGTCAATTGTATGCTGTAGTGTTAAGATTTCCCGTCACTGGAACTAAGGGGCTTAGTCCGAACCATGAATAACAGCCCCAGACCATTATTCCTCTTCCACCAAACTTTACAGTTGGCACTATGGTAGCATTCTGCTGGCACCCAACAAACTCAGATATGTCGGATACCGAGATGTACCTGGAGATACAGCCCAAAACCACTCCCCTTTCCCGGGATAAATAACTGTGAGAAACCAGTAAATGAAAAGAAATGATTTATATGAAATGGAACTGGAACAGAAATGGAACTTTTAAATTATATGGGATGTCTAAATGTGTCTTTTCTACGGCCTCTGCATGATGAATCATCAACCCTCATGGTGGGGACAGACAGCCCATCTCAGTAAGGAGTGCAGTTCACAATGCATGGAGACCTACAGTATCATCTCACCACGGTAACTTTGTTTCTTGTGACAGGTAGGCCTGCATTTGCTGCAGCATAGGCTATGCTACAGTAATATAAAGTTCGAATGCGCGTCTAATTTACCCATCTCCACCTGACTTTCGGGGTCACCTTATTTCTTAATTGTAAAGATATCTATATTTTTTGATTGCAGCTGCAGTGTTTTAAAACAGCCTGTCACTCGAATATCGTTGCTTTAAATCAGTGCACATGGGAGCACTCTCTCACAGTCTTTCTCCATCAACTCCATTCAAATTGAATCCAAAACAGATAATCCTGTTCTAGATTGATAGATTGCCTTTTATAGATGTCCTACCCCTTTCAGGTAATACATTCAATGCAGTATTAGCCTTATATTTAGCTAATTGATGATGAGTTATGCATAATAAGCCTCTAACTTATAGACTCTGTCTCTTATAAAGTACGCAAGCAACTGTGCTCCACTGGCCCCTCTCCTTAAAAAACCCTCCTTAGCTCTTGGAGTCCCATGCAAGAAAAAAAATAAATTTGTTTTTATAATTTCTTCTACCAATAGACTATTTGAAGAGGGACACAAGCTCTTGTTTGCGAAATGTTAAATACAGCAGGCCAATAAAACTCATGGGTAGTTTGAAAGAAGAGCGAATGCGCGATGGCGGTAGTAGGCTAAATCAGTTATTTATTCTGGCCCATAACCATTCAATCTTCGTGAAGAGAAGTGAAAGCCTTCTGCATCTAAGTCTAGTCCCATATCATTCAATGAAGTCATTGTATTGAGGAAGATATGGACAATGAAACTTATTTAGTTTAACTGTTGAAAGTGAGAAGGAATGAAGCAACAATAGAGAGAGGGAGTAGGCTAATAACATTAGGGGGAAATATTATGAAAGGTATATATGTGTCAGTCGACACATAATTATACAAATAAGCCCTATTATATGTCCAAAGTCAAATCAAATTCGCTAGCCTGTACTTCTAACTTTGTAGGCCGCATGTGCTGCACCCGAGTCACATATTCTCTCCCTGCATTATCATGGTAAGAACAATGTGCATAATTAGAGTGTGTAATGCAGCATAATACAATACAGTATTGTAAAACAGTTCGCACAAAATATTAGCCTACTGGAGCTGGTTTCATTTATTTACCCAAGAGAGCATATAGCTAGCTATATCTATGGGCTTTTATTTTTCTTTAATGTGCAGTAGCCTATATCATGTATGTATTGGATAATGGCACAATCATTTGTTTTTTGGGGGCTTGGGCTCATTAAATGTCTTTAAGGCTCATAAACTTTTGTTATTGACCAAATACTTATTCATTAAAAATTCATTAAAAATCCTACAATGTGATTTACTGGATTTTTTTCCTCATTTTGTCTGTCATAGTTGAAGTGTACCTATGATGAAAATTACAGGCCTCTCTCATCATTTTAAGTGGGAGAACTTGCACAATTGGTGGCTGACTAAATACTTTTTTGCCCCACTGTATATAATGTAGCTAGCTGATCCCAGATCAGTTATCTCTGTGTACAAGGCAGCAGATGTTGCTCAGGGTGGAAGGCTCCGATGGGACTGGGATCAGCCAAGGTCTGCAGGGGAAGAGAGGATGGAGGAGAAGAGAGATGAAAGAGAGGAGAGGAAGGAGGAGATGAGAAATGGAGGGAGGAGAGGAGGACAGAAGAGCAGAGGGTGAATTTACAGCATCATTCTGCAGTACTACCTCTACAGTGGGTTGGAGTAGCTTTTTACTTGATGAAATCCCTACTCCTCTTCTATTGTTCACCATGGAAGACTGGGGAAACACAGAAGCTGTCTTAGTGTTAAAGTCAGGGGAGAGAGTCCATCACAGCTGGACTGCTTACATGGGCTTCCTCTCTGGAGGGAGGATGTAGTTATTTAGAGAGGATCTGTGGTGAGACCCCTGTGTGGTTGTTCCTAGCACCTTGAACCTGTCAGTAAACTAAGAGTGAAAGAGAGAAGCATATATATATATTTTTTTTTACCAGGCATGTCAGATAAGAACAAATTCTTATTTTCAATGACGGCCTAGGAACATTGGGTTAACTGCCTGTTCAGGGGCAGAACAACAGATTTGTACCTTGTCAGCTCGGGGTTTGAACTTGCAACCTTCCAGTTACTAGTCCAACGCTCTAACCACTAGGCTACCCTGCCACCCCAAACACATATCAATGCTGATGTTGAAAAGAGAGAACTTTGTCTCTTCACCTTAAATATCCTCTCACATTGTTCTTATGTCGCTGGCATCCTATCTGCCCCATATAGACAGGTGTGTGTGTGTGTGTGTGTGTGTGTGTGTGTGTGTGTGTGTGTGTGTGTGTGTGTGTGTGTGTGTGTGTGTGTGTGTGTGTGTGTGTGTGTGTGTGTGTGTGTGTGTGTGTGCCTGCGAAGTGTGTGTGTCCTTATATTCCTGTGTGATTATGTAAATCTCCACACACAGAGATGTGCCTGTCTTTATCCCATAGCCCAGAGTGACCCTGTCCTCTGTTGCCAGAGGGCATGCATGTGGCAGCACTGTGTGCAATTAGTGCCAGCCAGGATAGAAGAGGAGGGGGCAGGACACAGCAGCAAAGCCACTGTTTGGCTCTGATGTTAGCGTAACTCTAAGAATGCAGTTACAATACATAACAGTAGTAGTTACAATAACATCTTTACAGTTACAATAGGACATAACAGTAGTAGTTACAATAACAGCTTTACAGTTACAATAGGACATAACGGCAGTAGATACAATAACAGCTTAACTTTGAGAGAAAGGGCACAAATCACTGTCTCTGTTTGCCTTTTTTCAGTGAGTGTGAGCGATGATTATTTATTCCTTTTTAGCATTATTTAACCTCTTTAAGGCTACATCATTTGCCTCTCTCGACCGCTGCTCACGCTATGAAAACCCCCTCTCTGTTCCGGAGTTCAGGAGCAGACCTCTGTGGTGGCGGGCTGCCTCTCTCTCCCTTAGCGTATGAATGCAGGGGGGGATTGTGGCCAGGGGAGATTGTCAGCTTTTTGGCTAGCACAGTGACAGTAGGATAAAGGTGTGAGCGGTTTGGCATATGAGGGTAGAGCCGGGTGGGAAGAGGTCTCTGTTCTGCCTGCTAAGCTAAGCAGTACTGTAGCTAACTCCGTAGAGGAGACTGGGGTAGAGTGAAAGGATGTGGTTGGCAGGAATAGTGGGGGCAGAAGTCTTAGCTTAATGTATCGTTCTCTACTTAGATTAGCTCTGCTCCTGGTGGCCTCCCGAGTGGCGCATCGGTCTAATGCACTGCACCGCAATGCTAGCTGCATTACCACAGATCCTGGTTCGATGCCGGGCTGTTTTACAGCCGGCTGTGGACAGTAGACCCATGGGCGACGCACAATTGGCCCAGCATCATCCGGGTTAAGGGAGGGCTTGGCCGGCTGGGATGTCCTCGTCCCATCGTGCTCCAGTGACTCCTGTGGTGGGCCGGGCACAGTGCACGCTGACACGATCGCCAGGTGTACGGTGTTTCCTCCGACAGAGTGGTGTGGCTGGCTCCCGGGTTAAGTGGACATTGTGTCAAGAAGCAGTGAGGCTTGGCGTGGTTGTGTTTCGGAGGACGTACGGCTCTCGACCTTCGCCTCTCCCGAGTCAGTACGGGAGTTGCTACCTGCTGGTGTTTAGTCACCCTAGATGCCCCCTCAAGCAGGAAAACTCAGACCGAGGCATGGCTTCACTAAATTCTATTTACTGGTGGATAAACAGTGTGCGTACTCTCTACTTCACAAGATATTAGACATGTTTTTCCCCCTCCATTTGGTGACAGGATTGTGAGTAACTCTCTCTTTCTCCTCCCCAGCCATATTCAACCTCATTCCAGTGGGGCTTCGAGTGGTGGCCATCCAGGGAGTTCAGACCAAGCTCTACCTGGCCATGAACAGCGAGGGCTTCCTGTACACATCAGTAAGTCTCCCCAACCTCACACACACGTACAGTTCTAACCTCTCCTGCTCTCCCTGGTAGAACACAGTGGCTCCATATAGCCACATCTTTCATAACCTCACAATCATTAAGAGCTACCTACAAGAAATATCCTCCCTGCTACTTTCTGGCACAGCCACATACCCATTTGCAGTGCAAAGTCAATGCTACATCATGATCACAGAGCATGTGGAATACTGAGCTCTCACCATAATGACATGTTTCCTAACAGGTGTCCCCAGTTGTTTACCATCTGTGCCCAGCCCTGCCTCTCTCACCAGGTGGCTAGAGTGGGTGTGTTAGCATGGGGCCTGGCTGGCAGCATGATTTGTGGTGGCGGGGGTGATGAGTGTGTATGCCTGCTAATGTGTGCGCGTGTGCGCGCACTGGTAGTGATGAGGGTGGTGGTGGAGAAGAGTGTGTTTGTTTCTTTGTTTATGTGTGTGTGTTGGGGTGGTTCGGCCCTGTGCCCTTGTCCCTGCCCCCACACCCCATGCCTGCGTCTGACCTTCTGGGCTGTACGGAGCTGACATGCCGCTGCTCTGGCAGCAGTCCGCATTACTATGGTGACATGAACAGCTGGAAGAAACAGATGCAGTATGTGAGAGAGAGAGAGAGTGTGTGATGTCTACTGTTAATTTTTATTGTTTATTTCACTTTATATATTATATACCTTACTTGCTTTGGCAATGTTAACACATGTTTCCCATGCCAATAAAGCCCCTTGAATTGAATTGAATTGAATTGAGAGAGAGAGAGAGAGAGAGAGAGAGAGAGAGAGAGAGAGAGAGAGAGAGAGAGAGAGAGAGAGAGAGAGAGAGAGAGAGAGAGAGAGAGAGAGAGAGAGAGAGAGAGAGAGAGAGAGAGAGAGAGAGAGAGAGAGAGAGAGAGAGAGAGAGAGAGAGAGAGAGAGAGAGAGAGAGAGAGAGATTATTATCTGTAATAAGTATAATTCAAACATCCTTGTCTATACTCTCTTCCATTCTATTTAGATATAATATCTTCTTCACTTTCTAGTTGACTATATCTACCTATCTAACCTAATTATATCAGGCATATCTGATATAATTCAGTGCCATTAAAAAGCTGAAGGATTTATAAACAGGAGGCCATTGAAATATATGGCTCTGGCAGCAAGGCTCCACATCTTTGATTAAATGTGCAAAGTTCTGAATAATTCAGTTCCCATGCAGCCCAAAAAAATATCCCTTTCTCTCTGCCTCTTCACAAAATGTCACCATCGTAGCACAGGGTGGCGGACTGGCCGTGACTGGGGAGAATGACAAGGATGCCCATGAACCCTGAGAGGAGCGTGCACAAGCAGTCACCAACACACGCAAAACACACACACACAGAGTGACAGATAGCCCACATGGTCACACCAATGGGATGTGTGATGTACAATGCATTATGGGGCATTGTGTGTAGATTGATGACGAAAAAAAAACGATTTAATCCTTAGAATAAGGCTGTAATGTAACAAAATGTGAAAAAAGTCAAGGAGTGTGAATGCTTTCTGATTGCAGTGTATATATGATAACAGTCTAGGCACTGACCATCCTGCATGATGGAGATGAAGACATGCTCACATAACAGCAAGTCAAATACTTAAAGCCCCAAAAGAGCAATCATGGCCAAGTTAAGACGCTTAGAGTCAAAAGGAAAGGACTCTTTTGGTGAGCCAGCTGGCTAGAAGTCAGACGACATGCTTGGAAAGAAGCTAACAACATGTTCCCTGAAGAGTTAAACCTCATATAATCCAATGAAAACTCTTCAAAAGTCTCCAGTTTTCAGATATCAACTACAAGTTTAGTATCCGTTCTCCGTGGTCCAGGGCTTCTTGGTCATAAACAGCCCTTGGCCGAGATTCAATCCGATTGCAGCTTGTTGGCAATGCACCATTTAAATGTGGTCTTCAGGAACGTTGCCTTTAAAAGCCGCATTGTCAACCAAAAAAAATCGAAATCGAAATGAATTCCATCCCTTGTCTCAATAAGTCTGATCAGACTGTCGTTACGGGGCCATAGTAGAGCAGAAGGAACCTTAAAGCCATAGTAGAGCAGAAGGAACCTTAAAGCCATAGTAGAGCAGAAGGAACCTTAAAGCCTGGTAGAGCAGAAGGAACCTTAAAGCCATAGTAGAGCAGAAGGAACCTTAAAGCCTGGTAGAGCAGAAGGAACCTTAAAGCCATAGTAGAGCAAAAGGAACCTTAAAGCCTGGTAGAGCAGAAGAAACCTTAAAGCCATAGTAGAGCAGAAGGAACCTTAAAGCCATAGTAGAGCAGAAGGAACCTTAAAGCAATAGTAGAGCAGAAGGAACCTTAAAGCCTGGTAGAGCAGAAGGAACCTTAAAGCCATAGTAGAGCAGAAGGAACCTTAAAGCCATAGTAGAGCAGAAGAAACCTTAAAGCCATAGTAGAGCAGAAGGAACCTTAAAGCCATAGTAGAGCAGAAGGAACCTTAAAGCCATAGTAGAGCAGAAGGAACCTTAAAGCCATAGTAGAGCAGAAGGAACCTTAAAGCCATAGTAGAGCAGAAGGAACCTTAAAGCCTGGTAGAGCAGAAGGAACCTTAAAGCCTGGTAGAGCAGAAGGAACCTTAAAGCCATAGTAGAGCAGAAGGAACCTTAAAGCCATAGTAGAGCAGAAGGAACCTTAAAGCCTGTGTGTAATTACTCTACATTATAATGACCATTATCACAGGGTTGAAACATATCTGCTGGGATATAGAAAGCGGAGAAAGCCTGAGGGGAAAACAGAGACATAATACAAATAACCCCCCCCCCACCCCCAATTGTTAACAACAGTCCTCTACCCGTGCTCTGTTCCCTCTGAGTGACTTTAATGACATGAACACCGCTGCCTCTAATTAAAACGTATGTGCTGAGCTGCTGGTTTAATAGAATTGAATAGAATAAAGCTGGATCCTGCCTGGATGTGTGTGTGCCCGTGTGCCTACCCACGCATGCGCGAGAGTGTGTGTAGTGTAGGGTTCCCAGGTTATTATACTAGCAGCCTTCATAGTATATATAAAAGAGCGCTCAGAAATACTCTATTTACTAGATGCTATATTTAACTCACCTGTGGTGGTGATTCATAGAATAAGCTAAAGTGCTCCCCTCAGGTGTCTGTGTCTTCGTGTGTTTGTTTTATGGTTATTCTGCAGTATACACAGTAACAGAGAGAGAGAGAGAGAGAGAGAGATACAACCCATATTTCTGTTTATTTATTTTCCCTTTTGTACTTTAACTATTTGCACATCGTTACAACTCTGTATATAGACATAATATGACATTTGAAATGTCTTTATTCTTTTGGAACTTTTGTGAGTGTAATGTTTACTGTTCATTTGTTATTGTTTATTTCACTTTTGTTTAATATCTATTTCACTTGCTATGGCAATGTAAAGCCTGCTGTATTTGATAGAATCTTGATTTAGCACTGCTGGTGCTTATAGTCTTGAATTTCCCCTACACACTTATACAGCCACCTCCAGACTAAGATTGTGCAACCCTCCGGCAGCAACATAGCATTCAGCTTTGTAAATGGGGCGATAGTTGTGGTTCATGGAGGAGGCAAGATTTTCCATTTGAGCTGAATTAGTGAGTGGATTGAATTGATTGGTTATTCAGCAGGGTGTCTGATAACCACTTTTCGGGCTGTCTGTGTGGCTGACTGCTCCCTGCTGCTATGGTAAACTGCTGCATCTTCACAGGAGGGGGGTTTTGACCATTTCTGGCCAGCGTTTCAGGGAGATTCCCAATCAATGGTGGAATGTGGCGACGTAGGCTAGCCAGGGAGGCAGGGGCCTGCTGCTGTGGTGTTCCTTCGTCTGAGTACCATTGTGTAGGTAGGTGGTGGTTGTGAGTGTGTTCAAGTGTTGGTTTGTGAACGTGTGTTTGAAAACCTTCTAAAATGTATTCAGAAAGTATTCAGACCCTTTGATTTTTTTCACTTTGTTACGTTACAGCCTTATCTTAAAATGGATTCAATTGTTTTTCCCCCTCCCCCCCACGCGATACTCCATAATGAAAAAAAAAATAGTTTTGGGAATTTTTTGCTAATTTCTTAAAAATAAATAACTGAAATATCACATTTACATAAGTATTCAGACCCTTTACTCAGTACTTTGTTGAAGCACCTATGACATTTTTTTATATATATTACATATACAGTACCAGTCAAGAGTTTTAGAACACCTACTCATTCAAGGGTTGTTCTATATTTGTACTATTTTCTACTTTGTAGAATAATACTGAAGACATCAAAACTATGAAATAACACATATGGAATTATGTTGTAACCAAAACCAAAAACTACTTCTTCAAAGTAGACACCCTTTTCCTTAATGACAGCTTTGCACACGCTTGGCATTCTCTCAACCAGCTTCATGAGGTAGTCACCTGGAATTCATTTCAATTAACAGGTGTGTCTTGTTAAAAGTCAATTTATGGAATTTCTTTCCTCCTTAATGCGTTTGTGGCAATCACTTGTGTTGTGACAAGGTAGGGGTGGTATACAGAAGATAGCCCTATTTGGTAAAAGACCAAGTCCATATTATGGCAAGAACAGCTCAAATAAGCAAAGAGAAACAACAGTCAATACGGAACATTTCAAGAACTTTGAACGTTTCTTCAAGTGCAGTCGCAAAAACCATCAAGCGCTATGATGAAATTCTCAAGAGGACCATCACAGGAAAGGAAGACCCAGAGTTACCTCTTCTGCAGAGGATAAGTACATTAGAGTTACCAGCCTTAGAAATTGCAACCCAAATAAATGCTTCCGATGTTCAAGTAACAGACACATCTCAACATCAACTGTTCAGAGGAAACTGCGTGAATCAGGCCTTCATGGGTGAATTGTTGCAAAGAAACCACTACTAAAGGACACCAATATGAAGAAGAGACTTGCTTGGGCCAAGAAACACGAGCAAAGGACATTAGACCGGTGGAAATATGTCCTTTGGTCTGATGAATCCAAATTTGAGATTTTTGGTTCCAACCGCCAGGTCTTTGTGAGACGCAGAGTAGGTGAACGGATGATCTCTGCATGTGTGGTTCACATCGTGAAGCACGAAGGAGGAGGTGTGATAGTGTGGGGGTGCTTTGCTGGTGACACTGTCAGTGATTAATTTAGAACTCAATGCACACTTAACCATCATGGCTACCACAGCATTCTGCAGCGATACACGATCCCATCAGGTTTGAGCTTAGTGGGACTATCATTTGTTTTTCAACAGGACAATGACCCAACACACCTCCAGGCTGTGTAAGGGCTATTTGACCAAGAAGGAGAGTGGTGGTGTGCTGCATCAGATGACCTGGCCTCCACAATCACCCGACCTCAATCCAATTGAGATGGTTTGGGAACAGTTGAATTGCAGGGTGAAGCAGCCAACTAGTGCTCAGCGTAAGTGGGAACTCCTTGAAGACTGTTGGAAAAGAATTCCAGGTGAAGCTGGTTGAGAGAATGCCAAGAGTGTGCCAAGCTGTCATCAAGGAAAAGGTGGCTACTTTGAAGAATCTGAAATATATTTTAAAATACACTTTTTTGGTTACTACATGATTCTGTATGTGTTATTTCATAGTTTTGATGTCATCACTATTATTCTACAATGAAGAAAAAGGTGAAATAAAGAAAAACCCTTGAATAAGTAGGTGTGTCCAAACTTTTGACTGGTACTGTATGTGTAATACATGTACATATCATTGCAGACTCATTATTTGACATTTCATCTACTGGGGTTGTGGGTGTTTGTGTGTCCATGTTCTTTTGTCCACGTGAGAGAGCGAATGTGTGAAAGGAAGGAGCAGGAGGTAGAGTGTTCAGTACATGTGTGGGTGACGCAGAATGCACCAGTGAAAATGTATGAATCCAGAGGAGTCACAATGTGTGGGAAGAGAGGGAATCAATTAAACATGTATTTTCCTTGATCCTGTCTACTCTCCTCTCTGCCCTATTCTAGCTGTTTTTCATCCGGCCTCGTATGTAATATTCAGCTCCTCACAGTTTGTCACAGCCGTCTTGACTCACCGTTGCTGAAAAATACAGCTAGATGGTAAAACAGGCTTTTCATTTTGTCGCAGGGAAACGATCCTCGTACACACCATTGTCACCAAGATGTGGTAAATGGTTTTACAGTGTCTGTCGATGTTCTGTATGGTATGTTTTCTAATCAGGTAGGCTATCAAAAATTAGCCATGAAACTGTGCATTTCCTTAAATTCTTTAATAGTGTTTCTCTGTGACAAAGGATGACCATTGGAGTGTTAATGTTGACGTCAATGTTCTCTTTAAAATGATTAGCTAGTGTCACGACTTCCGCCGAAGTCGATCCCTCTCCTTGTTCAGACGGTGTTCGGCGGTCGACGTCACCGACCTTCTAGCCATCACTGATCCATTTTTCATTTTCCATTGGTTTTGTCTTGTCTTCCTTCATACCTGGTTCCAATCCCATCAATTACATGTTGTGTATTTAACCCTCTGTTTCCCCTCATGTCCTTGTCGGAGATTGTTTTTTTTTTGGGATGTGCTATTTAATGTTGGTGGGGCGATGGGTTTTGTACCCACTTTGTTATTTTGTACATTTTGAAGTTTTGTCAGCATTTATTAAACAACTCCGTTTATACCAAGTTCGTTCTCCTGCGCCTGACTTCCCTGCCACCAACACGCACCCTCCTTACAAGCTAGTCTAAATAGTGTCTATGGTATTTCTCCAAAGGGGCCTTTGAAGTTTGGTCATTTATTTATCTGTAGGTCACTGGGAGTAGAGTATGTCACTAGGGTTCCAGTCTGAGTCTAGGAGGGGGACTAGTGGGCATGGAGACAATAACATATGAAAGGAATGGAAACATTGTAGTTTGGTTTTCCGAATGATCATATGTTCAAATTTTGCAGATCTTACATAATGTACGGAGGTTGTGTAACAGTGTATGAAAATAATTTGGTTAAAAGGTTCAGCGGTATTTGAAAATAATTTGGTTACTCTGACAAAAGGTGAAAGAATGGAGGTGTGTTTTTAATGCTGTTCTTCTTCTGTCCCTGTGGGTATGTTTGAGTATGTGTGTGTTTGCATGGTGGAAAAAGGTTATGAGATATACCTCTGCAAAATAGCTGTCCCTATCGCAGGGATCCTCTCGAGGGTCATTAACCAGCCATAGTGTGTGTTTTGTGCCTGTATGAGTGTGTGTTTTGTGCCTGTATGAGTGTGTGCTTTGTGCCTGTATGAGTGTGTGTTTTGTGCCTGTATGAGTGTGTGTTTTGTGCCTGTATGAGTGTGTGTTTTGTGCCTGTATGAGTGTGTGTTTTGTGCCTGTATGAGTGTGTGTTTTGTGCCTGTATGAGTGTGTGTTTTGTGCCTGTATGAGTGGGTTTGTATTTTGTATTTGCAAGAGCTTTTCCACCAGCTTAGAGCCTCCAAATCTATTCCGAACAAATTAACACATTGTAAATGTTCTTTTTATCTGGGGATAAAAAAATGTTTTTTATTCCACTGCCACTCAGTGACTAAATAGTCAAATAGTGAGGCCATTGTAAAGGGAAGGCATTTCGACAGATTTGTTTGGGAGAGAGGATAGTGAGCGGTGGCGGCGCCATAATCTTTGTGAGTCTCCCAGGCTTTGACACTGCTGTAAAGACACCAGCACACGGCTCGGCCTTGATTCTATTGGTGTCGTTTCAGTTAGTAGAATATGGGCACTGGGTGCAGACACAGGACTGGCAGCATGGATTTGTGCTCGGGTGCGAAGAGTGGCGCCAATACTCTTCCAGAGAAGATCAGATCCATTATGCCTTTATTTCTTGTTCCACTGCCGCGCCTCGGGGGAACATTATTGGGTTTTAATTACAACTGTGCATTCATTTGATTGCAATTTCAAAGTAAATGGTAATTGATTGTGTTTTCTTTCTTGGCACTGCTACAGCAAGGCATTGAATATGCATTACCCTCTATAAAACTCACAGGGCTGTAGTATTGTGTTGTAGTGCTTGTATTGTTTTATGCCTGTGTGTGTGATGATATCACAGATGGGCTGGGGAAACCTCATGCCGCACGTCACACTCAGTGCTTGTGTCAGCGAGAGGAGTATGTGTGTACGGTATGTGTGGCAGGTAGCTTAGTGGTTAAGAGCGTTGGGCCAGTAACCGATAGGTCGCTGGTTCGAATCCCCGAGCCAACTCGGTGAAACGTCTTCCAATGTGCCCTTAAGTAAGGCACTTAAGCCTAATCGCTCTTGGTAAGAGCGTCTGCTAAATGACTCAAATGTAAAAGTCTGTATGTAAGCAGGGTTTATGGGGAAAGACCCTGCGGGTGCTGTATACATGTCTGTGGAGAGAGGGTTAACGTGAATCAGTGAGCATAAAGGACACCTCTTAAAGGAATGGGATATGTCCTTTAAAATAGATGGATGCATGAACAGAGAGAGTGATGGATATGATTAAAGGAGGCTGAGAGAGTGATGGATATGATTAAAGGAGGCTGAGAGAGTGCCTGACAAAATGATGAGGTTGAGAGATATATGGGGACAGAGGGGAAGATAGGAGAACAGTCAAGAAGAGCGAGGGGGTGAGCTACCCATTTATCTCCCTCTCTCACACACATAAACAAACACATTACAACAACCATCTCTTGCATGTGTGTTCCTCTATACATACTCCCTTACCTCCCTTGTTCACTCTCTGTCTAACACGTTTACACACACACACACACTCACTCGAGGCAGGGGATACCCTACATGGGAGGGGAGGTACAGTGAGGCAGGGGTGGGGATGGTGACAGAGAGGAGAGGAGAGGGGTGAGACCGTGGGGTTTCCCTATGTTGTAGTCACAATAAAACCAAATAAGATCTGGATCATAAAGCTCCCGCCAACATGACTCATTGACTGCAGTACACAACACGAGCCCCCCATAGCTACGGTGATAGGGGCGGTGAGAGGGGCACACAGTAAGGGTGTGTGTGTGTACTCTCTCTCACACCCCCTTTTAATCACAGCTTTGACATGTAGCTAAGATTGATTTCCAGCCATGGCAACATGACACACTCCAAAAAAATGACTCTTATCTTTAATCTCATTGGTCACATTTAGCCTCATTGATTTTCCATGTGATATGGGCTTTAATACTGTAGGTCGTTACAGAATGATATTGTTACTGTCAGCACAGTACACTATAATAATAGCTGCCTATACTAGAAGCATATCTCTCTGCTCTCAGCCCCTTGATATGTGTGAATGCTTCCAGCTGTGCAGCATTTCAACAGGGGGACTCATCAGCTCACTGCTGTCCCTCTCTGCATTGTCCTGTGCTCCAAGTAAAGCCATGTATACTAATGGGATAATTTTAAGTCCGTGTACCCAAACCACCAGTCATAGACAGCCAGGCTTGGGGAGGAGAGGAGGAGGAGGAGGAGGAGGAGGAGAGGAGGGCAGATCATTTCCATGCAGATAGCTTTTTCTCTCCTCTCTCGTTTTTTTCTTTCTATCTAAAATAATGTCCCCTCGCTCCAATTTGCCGAGATGTGTTTTGCTCCGTCTAGCTCTGGATGGTCGTGATTAAAATGGTGTTGGCCTTTTTTCACCGCACCGTGGGTTTTACTGAACACTAGCCATTACTATTGACTGAGAAAGAAACTGATGCAGCCACTGGAGTCATGTGGATCCAGCCTCCTCTGTCAAAGAGACTCTAATAGAATAGGACTCGGGTTTCCCTCCATCTTGGCTCCTCCTTGTGTCAGATTCTTCAGTCTTCCTTAGAATAGAACAGGGGTTTCTGGAAATCCCTTTCATCTTGGCTCTAAAAGTGTCTGTGTCTAACTGAATGTCTCTGTCCTCCATAGACCCAATCTAGTTCAATAAGGCGAGGCTGGCAATCGCTTCCATTTGGCTCTCAATGTGTCTGTGTCTATCTGCATGCGCCTGTCATCCATAGCCATTCACTCCACTCCAGGGTGACTGCAGCGAGCCAAATCCACATAAGCTCATTAATGGAGGTAGAACAGGACTCCTGGCTCAAAAGCTGAGCAGCCCATCGTTTTCCCACCAAGCTGTTAGAGCACGGCACAGGAATGAATACTGCCTCGCCTCTCCATG
Source organism: Oncorhynchus masou masou (assembly GCF_036934945.1). NCBI lineage: Eukaryota > Metazoa > Chordata > Actinopteri > Salmoniformes > Salmonidae > Oncorhynchus > Oncorhynchus masou. Next base: position 30,572,512 of record NC_088220.1, on the reverse strand, counting down.
TTCGATACGCTGTTTGCTCGCCATGGTGATCACAGACAGAGGGAGATGTGGGAGGAAGGGCAGGAGAGCGGGAAGAGAGATTGGGGGAGTGAGTAATGGAGAATGGGGGGACTCGAGAGAAAGGGTTGAAGAGCAATGAGGGAGAGAGGAAAACATACAGAAAAATAGAGAACAAGAGCAGATGTGTTGCGCTAACTTACTACCTTTAAACTAACTGCTCTCTGCCTCCACAGGGCTAGACAAATGCCTGGGCTTGGCGGTCAGAGAGAGGCAGGTTGATGCATGGCCAAAGCACAGGGAAATAAAGCGCACAGCATTAGGAGAAAGATCACCATTAATGGCTCTTTAGGCTGTTGACACTTGTTTTCAGGGTGTTGTTGTCCCAGGTTTTAAATGTGTTGCATTTAAACATTCAACCCAGTTTAGTGTTTTGGGAAAATAACAGTCCATTTCAGTATCCTCTTCGTTTGCCGCCTCCCCTGCACTGTTTTTGTTGATTTCATTAATGCAATTATAATGAATTACCTTTCACCAGATAGAACTCAAACGAGTTTAATCCGATCCCTCTCTCCTAAAGCAGATTTGCATTTCAGTACGAGGGTTTAATTGGTTTTATCTGACCTTCAAACCAAAAGCATTAGCCATGGTCACGCGCTAACAGAACAGTTATATAAGTGGAAAACCCCATCTCTGAATCTTTTTAAACTGCGAAGAGCATTTTCTGGGAGAATGGTTGAGAACTGTACTCCTTACAGAGGGAAGGAGTCTCAGTTACCCTGCTTCTCAGAAGTCCGAACAGTCAGACTTCTTCATCTGTCATTTGGTTCAGACACAGACATAGAGAGACAGTACACCCTGGGGGCTAGCTTGGGCTCTGTCTGTCATCAACGGCAGAGCTGACTGCAGCAGACATGACCCCTCCCCTAACGGTCCTTCATTTCCTTGGCGTCTTGTTAGAGTAGACTGTTGATGACCAGGTTTTAACGACAACATATATTTAGCAGCCTGCATGCATATACATATACAACTAGGACACTTTAAAAAAAAGCACCAGCAAGGGGGTCATTTTGACGCCAAAGGGTCAAAAACATCACGATTTCCAAAACAACTTTTTTTATCCTTCTGAAATTTTAGCACTTTGTCAAGCAACTAGTTACCGACATACACTGAGTATGCCGAACCATAGGAACACCTTCCTAATATTGCGTTGCAAATGACTGTATAGCCACAAACCTAGATGACTGAGTTTGGATAAGGGGATTGTAAATGTAAATGACAATTGTTTTAGATTTATTTTACCTTATGATCGCTGGAGACAAATGTGAAACCGGTAATATGAAAGTAAACTGCAGCACATCACCTTTTCTACTGTGACATTTAGGAAATGCTGGCCTTATCAATCAAATGTATTTATTATGCCCTTTTTACATCGGCCGATATCACAAAGTGCTGTACAGAAACCCAGCCTAAAACCCCAAACAGCAAGCAATGCAGATGTAGAAGCACGGTGGCTAGGAAAAACTCCCTAGAAAGGCAGGAACCTAGGAAGAAACCTAGAGAGGAACCAGGCTCTGAAGGGAGGCCAGTCCTCTTCTGGCTGTGCCGGGTGGAGACTATAACTGTACATGGCCAAGATGTTCAAACGTTCATAGATGACCAGCAGGGTTAAATAATAATAATCACAGTGGTTGTAGAGGGTGTAACAGGTCAGCACCTCAGGAGTAAATGTCAGTTGGAGAGAGTCGAAAACAGCAGGTCCGGGACAATAACAGGTCAGGGTTCCTAAGCCGCAGGCAGAACAGTTGAAACTGGAGCAGCAGCACGACCAGGAGAACTGGGGACAGCAAGGAGTCATCAGGCCAGGTAGTCCTGAGGCAAGGTCCTAGAGCTCATGTCCTCCGAGAGAAGAGAGACAGAGAGAGAGAGAGAATTAGAGGGAGCATACTTAAATTCACACAGGACACCGGATAAGACAGGAGAAATGCTCCAGAGGGGTCAGGAGACACTGTGGCCCCGTCCGACCAGGCAGGATATAACCCCACCCACTTTGCCAAAGTCCAGCTCCCACACCACTAGATGGATATCTTCAACCACCAACCTACTACCCTGAGACCAGGCCGAGTATAGCCCACCAAGATCTCACCCACGACACAAACACGAGGGGGGTGAAACCTGCATGGGGTGTAATTTGTCTGTAGACATGCGCAAATCCCAGTATAGCGCCAAATCTACCGAGTTGATTTATGATTTCTAGAAAGTTGAAATGATATGCCCAGCCTTCACTGTATAGCCACCGTTAGTAATACCTGCATGCATTCAGAACTGTCACTTTAGCGTTAGTTTCCTTACATTTTGCGTCATTCCATTACATCGTTAGTTTAACTTCCTTACCTCAGTCACATTCGTGTGGTTGTTCTGGAGGATCGCCAGCAATAGTGCATCATATTAGGCCAACATATTACAAGTTGTGCAGTCATTTGTGGCATGTAGCCTTTTTGTATCATTATGGAACACAGGCCATATGTACAGCCACAGTTTAAACCTGGAGCCTGGTTCACAACGACTGTATTAGGACAGATTTATAGGAATACTGTTCAACCCCTATTGTAAACTACTCTCACCTTCCAATTTTTCAAGATTTTGTAATTATTATTCATGAGTACTTTGATAACCCTAAATAGTATTTTTAAATCTACCAAATTGGTGCAAAGCTTTTTTTACGAATATGCGTGTATTAACAAGGCTTTCTTTAATTGATCCCTAGTATTCTGAACCTGTCACGCCCTGGTCTATATTTATTATGTTTATCTTCATTTATTGGGTCAGGCCAGGGTGTGACATGGGTTTATTTGTGGTGTGTTTCGTCTTGGGGTTGTGTGGGGTGTATAGCATAGTCTATGGCTGCCTGAGGCGGTTCTCAATCAGAGTCAGGTGATTATCGTTGTCTCTGATTGGGAACCATATTTAGATAGCCATATTCTTTGAGTGTTTTCGTGGGTGATTGTTCCTGTCTCTGTTTCTTCACCAGATAGGACTGTTTAGGTTTTCACGATCCGTTTGGTGTTTTTTGTATTGTTCGTGTTTTTTCGTTCTTCATTAAACATGTCTCAAAAATACCACGCTGCATTTTGGTCCGCTCCTCCTTCAACAGAAGAAAGCCATTACAGAACCGTTCTTTTATTGTCTGTCAAGAAAATTCCCATTCAAATGAAAAGGTACACCAACTCTAAAGGGATGGCTTTAGATACCTTTACTGAAACCCTACGAGAAAATCTGTCAGCCAGCAAGTGGGAGGGTTTTCAGTGGGTTTTCATTTATTCATGCGCAAGGGAACCGCGCTTGCAAAGCCCGTTACACACCTGCAGGCAAGTCTTAACAGTAGTGGTGCATGGGTAAAATCACTGGAGAAGCCAAGCCAGGGGGAAAAGACATATTACAACCTATGTGTTGTGATAATTATGTTGTTTGCTCTATAACCTGTTAGTTCATATGCCTTGTGACTGTGATATATAGGCCTGAAGGCCGAGTCAATAAGAAGACACAGTGGCAGAATAAATTCAACCACACCTTTGTTTCATCACAAAACCGGAGAGCAACTTCTGTCCGAAGTCCACAAAGCATATAGCATGTAACAAACAGTTACATGACCTACAGCATGGTCAACCAAGTTAATGTTTCCCACATTTTCAGACTACTAAACAACTATTGAACCACGGAGAGTTGGACTACTAAACAACTATTGAACCACGGAGAGTTACCACAAGTCTCAAAGAAAACAGGAGCTGCCTCCACTATTCCGGCACCATTTCAACATCATCCAAATTTGGCCTCCCTTGATAAAAAAAGTACAAAATAATAGCCAATCAGCGTTGAACTAAATTGCATGAGCTCAACTGTGAATGATCCTGGCGCACCAAAAAAAAGTGTCAAGGGATGCCCTCCAATCACATAGGGCTATTATTTTATACTTGTTTTTATCAAGGGAGGCCAAATGCTTGTTGGCTTCCGTTGCATTCAATGCTATGGGCGGCAACAATGTCATACAAAGGGGTGTTGTTTAACTCAGATGCTTTCTCTGGTGAGATACAGTCAGCCAATTGCGAGTTGAAGGAAAACTATGAAACACAGAGACGAAATAAACATTTTATATGTATTATTTTGTCAATTTGGGGGGGGGAGCCTGGCTGAATACCAACTACTGAGAAGTAGGAAAGCGTACATTTCCTAAGTATGAATAGGGCCCTTCCAGTGTTCTCCTTCGGTGTCATGGTAGCTTAGCGGTGTGCCAGGGTTGAGCTGACAGGAAGTCTCCATGGAGGTGCCATGTCACCAGCGCTGTCTGACAACAGCAGTGTTCTTGTCACCACGGTCTGGGCCAGGACTGGCTCTGGGAGTGACAGGGACAAGGGAGGATGAGAGATGAGATGAGAATATTTATCTACACTGAAGGTGTTCTCACACTTGGTCCATTTCAGACAATTTGTGAACTCCGTGTGGTTCCCTTAATTTTTTGGGTGGAGTGTGAACACTCCAAAGAGCCCTGGAAGCGAACTGAGACCATTTGAAGAGGTAGTCTCAAAAGGGCAATGTGAACACAAAGCGCTCCACGTTCGCTTGTCATTATTCCCACACCACACAGTAGACTACTGCAACACCATTTCCCCTGCCATAACCCCTCATATAACCCCCCCCCTTAATGACTTAGATGCACTATTGTAAAGTGGCTGTTCCACTGGAAGATGATGTCGCTGGATAAGAGGTAAATGACTTAAATGTAAATGTAATGTAAATGGTGAGAGAAGATGATGTGCAGGTTTGTGGGAAAAGAACGTGTGCTGTTTATGGATATTGAGTAGAGATTGTCAAGGATGCACAGAAATGCAAATATACAGTTTTGTACTGACACGATGTTCAGATTATTTGTTTGCAATATGTTGATCTATGAGCTAAGATGGCTTCATATGCCGTTTATTGATTGTGGGGTTTGAATGGTGTGAGAAGACAACATATTTGGTGAGAATCACAACATATGGTACAAAATCAAGGTCATTGCTATCCGGGACAGGATCCTTGTAATGTCCCAACTCTGACATTACACATTGAAGTTGACATTTAAAATGGTAAAGGTAAGGGTTAAGTTTAGGTTAGGGTAAGGGTTAAGGTTAGGAGTCAGGGTAGGGACGTCCCAAGAATTTCAGATAACACTAACCACAAAATCAATTCTAGCACAACGCTACATCAATGCTGAATGCTGGAAAAAGATCTTTCTAGCGTTGTGCTAGCATTGTGCTAGCATTGATTTTGCAATGTGAACGCAAAGAGGACTCCGACCACAAAATAGGTGAAGTGAACTGGCAAAAGAGTTGAGTCCTCATTCAAAGTTAGGTGAATACAAAGAGAACGGAGTTGTTCTTTAACTGTAGGTGGACTATACATGTGTACAGACTCCAGCCCAGAGTGGGAGTGAATGTATGACTACACAAACACGCAAATGTGCATTTCAGCTAGTGTTGCACACCTCTTGTTTCTTTGAGGAATAGTGATGTTGAATGGGAACTCTCCAGAGAGTAGTATTGTGTTGGGAAAAGCCCTTTATTGATGACTGGGTGACTGATAGTCAGTGGTGGAAAATACTGTAAAGTACCACTTAAGTCATTTTTGTCTGAGCATCTGTACTTTACTATGTATATTTGACAATGCACTTGAAAAAAATGTACTTTTTTTACCTGCTAAGCATTCAAAATCTAACAAGCGTCGTTTTCCCTGACACCCAAAACTACTCGTTACATTTTGAATGCTTAGCAGGACAGGACAATGGTCTAATTCACACCTTTATCAAGAGTACATCCCTGGTCATCCCTATTGCCTCTGATCTGGCAGACTCACTAAACACAAATGCTTCGTTTGTAACTGATATCTGACTATTGAAGTGTTCCCCTGGCTATCCGTAAATAAATTAAACAAGAAAATTGTGCCATCTGGGTTGTTTAATATACTGGTTATATCTGGGTTGCTTGAAGACCACTCAAGTAGTATTTTACTGGGTGACTTTCACTTGAGTCACTTTCTTTTAAGGTTTCTTTAATTTTACTCCACTGGTGATAGTTGGTCATGATCACAACATATATGTGGTCCAGGACCCATCATCCATCTTATGACCGACATCCACTGTGGTACAACTGAGCAATACTAGCTTGTCCCAGTCTGAGAAACATGTCAATTCTCTCCTCTCTAAAGCGTTTGCCAAATTGCTATAGGACTGCCATTATAGTTCAACCCAGTGTAGTAAAATCTTTTTTCCACATTTTCCTTTCTCCCTGGTGATTACTTGATTGATCAATGTCATTGATTTACCAGAGTCCACATGCCTGTTGTGCGAGGCGGGAGATAAATTAGAGGCTCTATTCAATCTGTGAAGATTAGATTCCGCGATAGAACAGCGAAGGTTATTTCCCATTGAGCCGACATACGCAGCATTCACCGTGAACGCGGTCTCCGCTAAAAACGGGAACATGGCCTTTAAATTTCAATCACGCTGCAAAGCTGAACTTCAGTGATGCAGATTAAGTAGAGCCTTAAGGGAAGCCGATCCTACAACACCCAAGATTTGCCGAACATAGAGGTTACTTTTTCTTGTATCTTTTTTTCGTGACTTCTAATTGGTAGTTAGTCTTGTCCCATGGCGGCAACTCCTCTACGGACTTGGGAGAGGCGAAGGTCGAGAGCCACGCGTCCTCTGAAACACGTAATGACACCTGAAACACTGCCTTAGACCGCTGTTCCACTCAGGAGGCAAAACATACAGGTTCTTAAAGTGACAAAATAAAGTCAACCGGTTGCAAGTCATTTTCTCCTTCACCATTAATCAAAACCTCAAGACTTCGGTATTAAGCCGAGCCAAGGAGCACACAGGAGAGACCATCATTAACTATACTAACAAAAACAGGTTCTGGTGCAGGGTCAAGGGAAGCACTACCTAAACATTAATTCAACTTCAAATGAAGAAAAATCTAATGTTTTCTCTCAACTTAGTCAGCCAGTTAACAACCAGCCTCATGGAAACGTCTCTCTTACCTGCACCTTCCTCCTCAAACAACAAAGAGATCTTATTTAAAGAAACAGTCAGCCAATGAAATGACAGGATCAATCAATCAATTAGGCAGAAGCGTGCATGATAAGCAATGCCGGCTCAAGATTAACTTCCAACCAAGTCTCAGATTTGAATACCCCAGGTTTAGTGTATTGGCGGTTCTGCCACTGTAGACTGAATGCATAGATGGTTCCCAGGCAGAAAGCATTTGCAAGATAATTAGGAGACGACAGAGAAAGCAGGAAGAACGGTGCTTTAGTACGGTAGTATAGCAACGGTTGTCTCAACAGATAATTCCATCTCCCTATATTATAGATAACTACAATAGAGACGAGTTTGCAAAATGGAGTGCAATACACACAGGCACGTGTGCTTGTGAGGACGCACAAACACACATGCATATATATATATATATATATACACACACACACACACACACACACACACACACAGACCATCTGAACTTGTTGATTCCCGCTGCTCGGAGAGGGCAATAGTTTGGTGAAGGATTGACTAATACACAGTAATCATGTATTCTATTACACAGCCTCTGCAGAGGGAACGTCCTCCAACAAATGTAATTATTAATTGTCCCATATATTATTAAAACTGCAGAGTAAAATTATAATTAACGTTTAATCTTATGTTTAATTAATGGTAATTTGTATATATGGCATAAAGCTATTAATTATTTGCAATGATGAACATAGAAGCTTTTGAAAATACTGTGGTAATTTGGGAAGCATTGAGAGCTGTATGTCTTGAATCAGATGCTGTATACGGATAATTCAACCCTTGAGTGTTTGTACTCTCTGAGCAAGGGTGTGTGTTTGAGTCTTGCCTTCACCTCCTGTTCTTAAGTAATGATGCTTCATATCTCAGTGCCTCTCATTTACTAAAAATCAAGATAGGAGAAGGACTCTTAAAACCTCCTTCATCAGTGTCCCGCCCCTCTCCAAGGCTCATCATGTCTTCTCTCTCTCCCTCCCTCTCTCTCTCTCCTCAGGAACACTTCACCCCGGAGTGTAAGTTCAAAGAGTCGGTGTTTGAGAACTACTACGTGACCTACTCCTCCATGATCTACAGACAGCAGCAGTCTGGAAGGGGCTGGTACCTTGGTCTGAATAAAGAGGGGGAGATAATGAAGGGAAACCATGTGAAGAAGAACAAGCCAGCAGGCCACTTCCTTCCCAAGCCTTTGAAAGGTGAGTCTGTCCATCTTTTTAACTATACGTTGCCTATACGGTGCTTGGCTCTATTTTGAAGACAATGGAGAAAAATAGGGAAAGGTTTCTTATGAAACGTTACTTAAAAAAATAAGTTTCTTGATTATTCTCCCAAGGCCATGACATTGCAAATGGACGTTTATTGGTGATTCCCTATAGCCTGGAGCACTGAGCTTTGGCAGCGGTTATTTGTATGAATGGGAGACTTTCCCCCCCCCAAAAACACAAGGCTTCTCTTTGATTAAATGTCCCTGTTCTCCCTCTCTTCCCCTCCCTCAATGCGGGTAGTATCTCCCTACTGCCTAGAGAAAGGCTGCTCTCAGCTACCCTGCCGCTGGGTGATCTGCTCGGAGGCAATGGTGGTGCTGTTGAGCGCTTCCCGAAAGCCATTCGTACTTCACTGGAGCCAGACAGTGGAAAGGGCATTGGCAATGTCCATGGCAAAAAGCTGCAGGAATGATACAGTTCTGCTTGTTTTGAACAGTGACAGCTAGGCTTTTTAACGCTAATGTCTTGGCCAACCAGGCCAGGTGCCTCATGGGAGGAGAGGGAAAGATGGGGTATGATTGGGTGCTGGATAGATGGATCTGTTCATGTTAAAAAGGCCAAACCTCTTTCATCTAGATCAACACACAGGCTTACCTGAACGAAAAACGGAGCGCGAGAAAGCATCAGTACTCCACTTCCACAAGATGAAAGGATGAGCTTTCAGATGAAAATTCCTCCTCAAAGTAAAAGAACCACTAGCGAACCAAATTACTCAACCGACGAGAAATGAGCACCGAGCGGCTAGCAATTTCTGTAAAGAAATCTGATCAGACGATCAGTCATTCGGTCATTTGGATCTGTCAGTTCCAAGCTCCTTTTATGGTTACAATTTACAGACTAAAGAGACAGTGTCACAAATACATTGTTATCCCGTTTATGTACGTTCTGAAAATCATGGTTAAAAAAGTAAAATAAGTAGTAGTGCCTAAATGAGGGCAGGAGGGCATTGGAGAGTGATGCACTGGGCATTGAATCCCTTTCAACCCCTTATTCACAAGGGCAGAAAGGCACAGCAAACAGGCAGCTGTAATGACGATGATGCTTTCTCTCCCAGGTTGGCTGGTCTGCTCTCATCCACCGACCAATCGACCAGTAGCTCATTAAAAATCCACATCTCTGCTCCCTGAGTTCACTGTGTTACATTTAACAGCCCGACCAGTGTGCCGAGAGAGAGATGGGTATAAAGAGAGAGAGAGAGAGAAGAGAGAGAGAGAGAGAGGTATGACGAGTGAGGGAAAGAGGTATGAAGGGTGAGAGAGCAAGAGAGAGAGGTATGAAGAGTGAGAGAGAGGTATAAAGGGTGAGAGAGAGAGGTATGAAGAGTGAGAGAGAGAGGTATGAAGGGTGAGAGAGAGAGAGAGGTATGAAGGGTGAGAGAGAGAGAGAGAGAGGTATGAAGGGTGAGAGAGAGAGAGGTATGAAGGGTGAGAGAGAGAGAGGTATGAAGGGTGAGAGAGAGAGAGGTATGAAGGGTGAGAGAGAGAGGTATGAAGGGTGAGAGAGAGAGGTATGAAGGGTGAGAGAGAGAGAGGTATGAAGGGTGAGAGAGAGAGAGGTATGAAGGGTGAGAGAGAGAGGTATGAAGGGTGAGAGAGAGAGAGAGAGAGAGAGGTATGAAGGGTGAGAGAGAGAGAGAGAGAGGGGTATGAAGGGTGAGAGAGAGAGAGAGAGAGAGAGGTATGAAGGGTGAGAGAGAGAGAGAGAGGTATGAAGGGTGAGAGAGAGAGAGAGGTATGAAGTGTGAGAGAGAGAGAGAGAGAGAGAGGTATGAAGGGGGAGGGAGAATGACAATGAATAGGAGTTGTTGTGCATGGTTGTTTTAAAAGATTGTTTTATGTCAAGAAACCGCAAATGGCTAAATAATGTAATCATAAGAAAGGAAATAGGGGAGCTCGCTTTCATCCCCAGAAAATGTTAAACATACTATACATTGCTTTCATTCCGAAACTACAAATCAGGCCAAAAAGAACCCAAATGCCAGATCTAGTTCTTCAATAGGGGATGCTGAGAGAGAATAAAGAGAGAGAGAGAATAGAGTGAGAGAGAATAAAGTGAGAGAGAGAATAAAGAGAGACAGGATAGAGAGAGAAAATAAAGAGAGAGAGAGAAGAGAGAGAGAATAAAGAGTGAGAGAGAATAAAATGAGAAAGAGAATAAAGAGAGACAGGAAAGAGAGAGAGAGAATAGAGTGCGAGAGAATAAAGAGAGAGAGAGAGAGAGAATAAAGAGAGGGAGAGAGAATAAAGAGGGGGAGAGAGAATAAAGAGGGGGAGAGAGAAAGAAAAAAGCGTTTGTTCCAGCAGCCCATAAAGATCCAGAGGCAGCAGCAATACCAGCCGACCAATTAAGGAGCCGTCTCTGCATTTCAACCATCTCCACCAGCCGCTCCTCGCTCCCCCTCTCCTCTTCGCTCTGGTTCCAGTCCACGAATCTCAGCCCACGGCCTTTAATTTTACCCATCTCTGTGTGTGTGTGTGTGTGTGTGTGTGTGTGTGTGTGTGTGTGTGTGTGTGTGTGTGTGTGTGTGTGTGTGTGTGTGTGTGTGTGTGTGTGTGTGTGTGTGTGTGTGTGTGTGTGTGTGTGTGTGTGTGTGTGTGTTAAGGTGCTAGGTCAAAGAGGGAGAGATACAGTAGAGAGAGCGATGGAGGGATAATTGGAGGAAAGTAAAAGCGTATATGAACTAAGGAAGGATGACCTAGAGGTCAGGGTCCATCTCACCGCTGGGCCGGTCATCCTTCCTGATTATAGTTCCTTAATGCCGTGGATAATAAGCCCAGCATCGATTTCACACAGCTTCCCACTTAAGTCCACTATTGATTGACTTGTTGCTTTGTGTGTGGCCTGCTGTTAAAACCAAAAAAAGCAAGGCAATGTCAAGCCCCACGAGGGCCGTGCATTAAAACACTGGCTGTTTTCGGAGTGTCTCCTAAAGACCAAAGAGATCAGAACCTCTAAGGTGACTGGTGTTTCTTCTGAGATGCAGACAACACTGCTTTAACTTTTACAAGCTCCTGAATAACTCATGTCTACAAGTACTTTCTGCCGTCTAAAAATAACTTGTCCTAATATGTCTTTGGTGCTTATGGCAGGGATGTACATTCTGTTATGAGCGTCAGTGACAGGATCACAGGGAGTTGAGCAGTAGAAGAGAATAGAATACAACTTGGTCCGACCAAAGAGGAGAACGTGAATCTCCAGATGGACAATACAATTATATTCCAGTGTATTCTTTTGTATTCTATTCTACTGCTCACCTCCATCTATACTAGCAGCCATGTGTCTTACCATTCTCCTGTCTGTCTGTCCCACAGTGGCCATGTACAGGGAACCCTCCCTCCATGACCTGACAGAGTTCTCGCGCTCCGGCAGCGGCACCCCCACCAAGTCCCGGAGCGCCTCGGCCGTGCTCAACGGAGGCAAGACGGTGAGCCAGAACGAATCCACGTAGCCGGGTGGTGGCGTGGCAGGCCGGGGCGGACGTTAAGAAGAAGACACCTTACCTCCAGAAGAGCGTGACTTCCAAGCAGACTTCTCTCTCCAAAACCATTGGTGGTTCAGGACAACTTTACGACTACTAAACACCACCATCAATCAATAACCACACTCAATTAGGTTCCATTCAAACTGTCTTTCTTTATCTTTCAACAGCCAACCAAATTACACCATGGACTTTGTTTGCAAAACGCTAGGCTATTTTGAAACGCCATTTGAGAACAACATTTTCTGTTGGCGACTCTCTGGTGGTAATGACTGTGTACCAGTTAGCTAATCTTTTAACGTTTCTTACTTCCTGCAGATAACGACTTGTTTTACTTATAGTTCCTGATCATATAGACACCTACCCGGCCATATCCTACCCGGCAGGCAGGTAGGTAGAGAGGCAGGCAGGCGGTCAGGGCAACCGGTGAGGGGCTGCAGTGGGTAGAGAAGTGCCCTGTTTCTGTGTGTCATCCATGATGCTTCTGTGAATACGAAGCCGTTCCCCATGAGGGAGTGCAGCCCTAGCGAAGCTGCAACCGCAGCCAGATATAACAGTAGCTCTCCTGCACACGCTCAGAAGAGATTTGAGCTCTCTAGCATAAAACAAAAATAAAGGGAAAAGCGTGTGGCACTCTGAGCGACGACACCCGAGCTGCAACTTTGCTTGCTAATTTTCCAAATTAGCGGAGAGCTTTTTTATTTTTGATTGTTTTCTCCCTCTTGTTCTCTCGCCCTCCTCAGTATTTGTGTTTTTGTAGCCGTCTCCACAGTTAAAGGGGTTCCAGCACACCAAAGACAGAGCTGAAAGACTGTCCCTTTAAGCAGTCAAGCCAAGCCAGTATACAGGCGCAGCTGGAGGTGTTGAGTTATTTTTAAAATTGTACATTTTTGATGAGAGAAAGAAAGAAAAGTGAACAAAGAGAATGAGGAAGAAAAGAAGTAGGGAGGCTTGTCAATGTTCTAGAAAGTGTTTTTGCTGAAGGGAAAGAGACTATTTATTGTTGGTGAGCTCTAGGGTTGAGTTGAGGTATGAATCGACTGTATAATGTCCTTTTGTTTCTGTTGTGTTACATTGTATTCTGTCTTCGGTCCCCATGTTCTGTTCTCCAGTCCAGTGCTTGTGTCATGCCTTGCCCCCTCCCCTTTTGTTGGCTCTTATTGGCTGATTCAGTTCACCATATAAGGATATGGTGATGGCCCCCACCCAGGACGTGTTTCGTGTTTGAGTAACTTATCGTAGTGACAATTTTCTAAATAAATTTAAAAAATACTGTGGAATTTTAGGTGGCTTAAACATTTTATAGGATATGTCATGTTTGTAAAAGTAAAAAAAACGTCCCTTTCTTGCACAAAAACACGGTTGTGTTCAAAGACGACCCTTTTTGTGGGCTAATTACTCTAAGTTTCCCTTCGGCTACATACCTTGTTCATATGGAACATGCTACTGGGAAGCGTGTTTTTTTTTCTCTTTCGTTTCCTTCGTTTTTTTAGGTGAACCTCTGTTGCATGGGAGACAGTGGGGAACTCTGGACAACAGAGCTATAGTGCATGATGTAGGCTATGTGTATTAACCCCGTATTGGATCATGTGTTCCCGAACTACCAGGAAACAACTGAAAAACAACCAGTTCAGCCTGCTACCTTCCAAGTTGTTTATTATTTGTTGTCTGCACAAAATGCACTGAATAAAATGTTTATATTAAGATATACTTTTAAAACGTGTCTTCCCCTTTCTTTTCGCACTGATGTACTCCACACACATCTCTCTATTCTGTTCACAGCAGATCCAATGCATCATTTCCAATAAACATTTTTGTAAAGTTGAAGTGCATCCCACATTGTACAAAGTATCATACCAGTACATTGAATGTGATACTATACCAGTGAATAGGAAGATGAAAAATCAGCACAGTTCAATGTAGATCAATGATGCAGACAGGCGTTGTAATGTTGTATGGCTGATATGTAGCTAGGCAGGGCTGGAGTACGGTAACCTAACCCCGCTGGCCCTGAGGAGTTAATGATCTGAGCAGAAGAAAGCCAGGCCATGTCCTCCTCCTATCCTCTTATCCTATTGGCCTCTGGACACAGATGAATCACCCGGAGCCACACACACACACAACCAGGATTGGGCTTTAATTGCCTGCAGAGTCAAGGCTCCAGTACAGGCTTATATAGCACTCGCCTCACCAGCCTACAGCCAGGGCCCATTCTATGTAATGAATCAATATCTCCAATGGACATATGGAGCTGAGGATATTTCCTGGAATAGCCCATGTGATAGAGACACTGACCCAAGGTCAGTTTACAATTTTAGACCCCAATGGGTAAAGGTACACTATGCAGAAATCCATCCGCCATTTCCTGGTTGCTAAAATTATATTTGTTTGCCTAATTTCAGTTTGTGACAAAACAAGCAGGTATAGTGTATAGCTGTGGGGTTAAATGCTGGGTTTTTTTCTTCACAAAAGTAGTGCACTGGGTCTTTATTAGTCCTGTATTAGCTGACTGATATAGCAGTCTGTAGTGCGGCTGTTTGAAGCTTGTGTACAAAACGGAAACTAAAAGAAGCAAAAACTAAACTTAAGAATGGGAAGCAGAGAAATAGCGCACATAGAACAGATTTAACGCGTCTTAGACTTGCTTTCAATGAGAATGTCAGATCTAGAAGAGATAAATCCATTTTCTATGTGAATTTGGTCAGGTTGCCCAAAAGGTTAAATATTGCGCCTTCAAGGTTAGGATATGAGAGGCAATGTCTACTCAGAACTCGTAGCACAAGACAGCAGAATCCTGAGCCATCAGTATGTTTTCTGCTCTAAACGAGGAGCCTTACACGCAGGGCACACAGAAGCCTTGATGTGATTAGCCCCGGCAGAGGGTCCACTCCCATTGGATGGGGAAATGTCTGGCCTGCCTGGCTGCCATGCAGCGCTAATGCTAATTGGGAGGCTAAAGCTTACCGTGTGCTTCCCAGCTGAAACAGTTTTTATGACGAAATGTTATGACGTTTTTGTTCGGTTTGGTCTTCGGCGGGTTTACCGTCGTCAGTGATTGGTCAACAGTACTACTCCTAGTGTTTGTTTTCATTCAAGGAGAGATGACTCGTTTTCATGCACATTTGTCCACTTGAGAAATCGAGACGTTGGGACTATACGCTTTAATCTGCTCAAAGCATACTTCTGAGACATTTAGAATCAAGGTTTTCTCATCCCAGATCTCAAAACTGTTTTGTAGTGATTGTTTTGTAGTGATTGTAGTGATTTTTAGGGGGGTGCCATCGCAGATAGAACCTTATGGTTCTGAAATGTCAATCTGCGTTCAGCCATGAGATTCTATCTGGCACAGAATGTTACAATTATTTCAATAGATAAGTACAGACATGTAATTATTAAACAGAGGGAATACCCTTCCTTCTTTCTAATCACATCCTCAAATATATTCATTCATGTTCATCACACATTTGTTCAAGCGATAGTTCCATAAAATGGCAAATACACTATTATCCTATGGATAACTAGCAACATTGCTAATGCTTAGCACTAGATGAGCAAACTGATATATTTTTTTCTGGTCTCTGACAAACAAAGTCAGTAAACTACTTGTTATTAATCGATAAAATGTGGTAAGTTTTAATTTTTGTAAAATACCCTTTTCATGGAGGGTTTGGTATTTAGAACAAGACAAAAACAGCAATGCCAAAGGGCATTTAAAGACAATTTATCCATTTGTCAACTTCATATTCATCATTTCCAGCGCCATCCCAAAATCAACATATGTGAAAATGGCATGTTTCTATGTTTTGTACTAAAAAAAGATAGAGGGAGTTTCCAATGGCATCATCAGTGTGCATCACTGTGATTTTAACCAATTATGAGAGGGCATTGCCTACTAATTATTTTTTAGTTCAAAACATATGCTAGAGATGATGAATATGAAGTTGAAAAATGTATAAATGTCTCTTTAAACAAGTTTCCTGTATTCGTGTGTTTCTACCATATAGAGCTTAAGTTATGGCCATTCTTCTGAAAAAGTGGTAAAATAAACAAATAAATCAAAGTAATTTAAGGATTTGGGACAATAAGGTTCTATCTGCAAGATGTATCATTTTGAGATGAGTATTTCTCAAGTCTCAGATCTCAGTACTGTTTTGTGATGTCTTCCTCTTTCATGGCTCAATCAGAACATCACTTTACATAGTTATTTTTGATTGACAACCCAGCATTGTGGGATTGGATTGCAGATAGAACCTTATAGCAGCAAGTTAATGGTGTTTGCACAGAGAGAACTTTCAGATTGTAAATGAACTTTTTCAAAAATCGGGCAACATACAGTATCTCTTCACGTAGAGCAACTCTACGTGAAGATCTCATTTTCACCAAAATGTCAACTAGAACCTTACAGCTCCAACGTTACGAAATACTGCACCAAACATCCTAGATCTAAAACTGCTCGAATAAGACCTACTTGGCAAAAACATCAAAATGAACTGCAGATTTCTTGATTTATCTCAGATTAAGTCGGTCTATTTTGAGGAAGTGGATACTGGATATGTTGCTGCGGCGTCTCGAGGGACAAATAGTCATATTGCCGCTTTCTTTCAAGTGAAGGGAGTATACGAGGCAGACGTTCTGCTAGGAGCAAACCAAACCTTGTCTACGGCGCAGTTACCCTCAGTGAGGACAGAGCAGGAGGTTGACTTGAATCGTGAGACGATGACACAGAACATGACAGGACTAATGAGGCCCACATCTCCTTGACCTCTCCCTCGCCTCTCGTCCCTCCCCTCTCGTCCCTCCCTCCCTCAAACAAGAGGTCTTGTAGATGATCAATAGCCTCTGTTTGGGTATCACTGTTACTCTCCCCAGCAAGAAAACCAAAAATTGTCACTTCAACATGAGGAACTAACAAAGAGTCACTGACAACTTAAAACAGGTGGGGTTTTAGGAGTGGTTCTGAAAGACACTCATGAGGGTGTCCACTGAAAGTTGACTGGCAACAACAACTGGGACCGAGAAGACACCCACCATGAGCACCCACTAAATTTGCCCAAGAACAGGCTAACAAAAACAGGGAAGATCGGATAAAGTATTGTTTTTCTAGAAATTAAATATGGAGCGCCAACTTAAGGTGATGAGCCTCCACATCTCTCAAGACAACTGGAGGACTGGGCCAGCCGCTCCTAAATATCACCTGGGCCAGCACAGGTGAAACACCTTCTGACTAATGAGATGGACAAAGCTAGTACAGGTGAAACACATACTGACTAATGAGATGGACAAAGCTAGTACAGGTGTAACACATACTGACTAATGAGATGGACAAAGCTAGTACAGGTGAAACACCTTCTGACTAATGAGATGGACAAAGGTACAAACATACTGACTAATGAGCCAGTACAGGTGTAACACATCTGACTAATGAGATGGACAAAGCTACAGGTGTAACACATACTGACTAATGAGATGGACAAAGCTAACACATACTGACTAATGAGATGAGCTAGTACAGGGGCCAGCACAGGTGAAACACCTTCTGACTAATGAGATGGACAAAGCTAGTAGGTGTAACACATACTGACTAATGAGATGGACAAAGCTAGTACAGGTGTAACACATACTGACTAATGAGATGGACAAAGCTAGTACATGACTGACTAATGAGATGGACAAAGCTAGTACAGGTGTAACACATACTGACTAATGAGATGGACAAAGCTAGTACAGGTGAAACACATACTGACTAATGAGATGGACAAAGCTAGTACAGGTGTAACACATACTGACTAATGAGATGGACAAAGCTAGTACAGGTGTAACACATACTGACTAATGAGATGGACAAAGCTAGTACAGGTGTAACACATACTGACCAATGAGGTGACACCAATTGGTGCGGCCCATGTAGTTATGCGCTAACGACAAAATATAAATGGAATAACCAAAGCCGGTAACAGTCACCAACTGAGTCAGGAATTATAGGGGGAAAATACATACAACCATAGCTAGGATTACTAGGAAACGTAAGGATTTCACCTAACATTTGATTTCTGAAGAATTAGGGCAGATTTCCCTTGTTAAATAGATTTTAATCTCAATAGGATCACCTTTATGAATAAAGGATAAATACAAATAAATGTGTGATCATATCAGCTCGTTGCATTGTGACAACTTGATTGCCCAGATGTCAGCATGCCATGCAGTGGACTAATCTGCATTTGCAGGAGTGTTTACAAGTGTCTGCTGGCTAACCTCTACTACTGTTATGTCCCCCTGTCATTGGCTCATTAGAAACAGGTCCAATTATTCATCGCCTCTTATTCATCATACACCATCACCAAACTTTTACAAGAGCACTACATCACACACTTACAGTCTCACTGCTATGTCATGCAATCTTGGGCATTAGGGCTGTTTGCCAACAGTACAAGATGGTCACACCAGGTGGCTTTTGATCCAGACGTACACAAACACACGCCGGGGTTCAACGTGTCTTGTCATGCTGGTCTGTCACCATACAGAATATCCTCAAGCCTCATACAACAGTGGCATTATAGAGGCATTAGAGGGGTGTTATAGGGGAATTATGGGGTCATTTGGGGGGGGAAAGGAACAGTGGAGGACTCCATCTCCAACAGCTGAAAGGCTCTCCAGTCTCCACCTATCATTTTAGTGAACTCTAATCTGCAGGCATGTGAGTTACAGTAAAGCACATGCACCAATTGCGCACACACATACACGCACGCACACGCACGCATGCACACACTCACACACACACACACACACACACACACACACACACACACACACACACACACACACACACACACACACACACACACACACATGTGCACACACACTGCACCTGAGTCTCTGTGGCCAGTGGAGACAGGAGAGGTAATAGGGTCCTGTAATATAGCCCCTAATATGAGATACTTCATCCTTCATGTCTTTCGACACCTCCCCACTTCTCCTCCCCACTTCCTTAATTTCCTCTCCTCCGCTCCATGCCCCATTTATTAGCAGAGGACAGTCCAATTCATTAAGGGGGACGAGTTGCCTTGTTCAGCCATGGAACGTGTTGTGAGGAACGAGAGAATGAGTCTCGTTTTCTCTCGCTCTCTCTTCCCTTGCTGTGGCCAGTCAGTCTGCAGCCGAGGGGCTGTGCCAAGCTAATGAGGCTAGCCACTCCTCACTGGACTCTGAGCAAAGAGCAGATGTCATTCCTGCAGGCATATCAGACACACACACGCACACACGCACACACACATTGTGGAATTAAAAGACCTCATGATCAGAATGAATCTCCAGCAACCAGCTGTCACCTATGAGAGAGGTGAGAGGAGAGCTGTGAAGCCTGTGTACCTGTGAAACTATAACTCATCACTTATCTTCCCCAGCACCGGTCAGAACAGCTCCATTCCTCACGAAAACAACCCTCTTCTCTTGCTTCTTAACATCAATGATCATAATGACTTTTTCACTGCAATATATATACAGTACCTAAATCATAAGAGACTGGTGAGAGGAGCTATAGGAGGACTGGCTCATTGTAATGGCTGGAATGGAATTAGTGGGATGGTATCAAAAACAGCAAACATGGAAATCATGACCGGGAGGCCCATGGGGCGACTCACAATTGGCCCAGCGTCGTCCGGGTTAGGGAGGGTTTGGCCGACAGGGATATCCTTGTCTCATCGCGCACTCACGACTCCTGTGGCGGGCAGGGCGCAGTGCACGCTGACCAGGTCGCTAGGTGTACGGTGTTTCCTCCGACACATTGGTGCGGCTGGCTTCCGGGTTGGATGTGCATTGTGTCAAGAAGCAGTGCGGCTAGGTTGGGTTGTGTTTCGGAGGACGCATGGCTCTCGACCTTCGCCTCTCCCAAGTCCGTACGGGAGTTGCAGCGATGAGATTGGGGCGGCGAAATTGGGGCGGAAAAAAGGGGTTAAAAATTTGAAATTAAAGATTTAAAACCGAATAACAAAATTACCTGGAAGGATTAATACTAGCAAACACACCATCCAACCTGGAACTGAGACAGACCAGACACACCAGATACAACTTCAATTAGCACTGAGGTGTGAAGTGTGAGGTTTTGAAGCCTTTGAGCCCATCAAATGGCAGGCTACCCCACTCAAATCCAGAGGCCTTGAAGCCCCCTCCCGCTGTTCAGAGACCATCCACTGGCATTTGGGGTGGCAGCATAGCCTAGTTGTTAGAGCGTTGGACTAGTAACTGAAAGGTTGCAAGATCAAATCCCCAAGCTGACAAGGTACAAATCTGTCGTTCTGTCCCTGAACAGTTAACCCACTGTTCCTAGGCCGTCATTGAAAATAAGAATTTGTTCTTAACTGACTTGACTAGTTAAATAAAGGTAAAATAAATAACATGTTCTACAAGAAATCTGCCTCCAGAAATGAATGATTCTCCCAAGTGGGTGTGTCACCTACTCCCTTTGCCAGCTGCACTGCTGCTTGGATTCCACCTGGCGATCTGTTCACCGTCTCCCCTGGCTGGTACAGATACCCCCATCACACTCCCCCCTCTCTCTCTCTCTCTCTCTCTCGAGCTTTCGCTCGCCTCCAGCACACAGGCACTGTTGAGGGAAGAGACTCTGAACTTAAAATGGCTAGCCCCAAGTCGTTATATATTTTTTCTTGTGCATTTTGCCATTTTTCTATTTGCCTCACGACTCCTGCATGATTTGTTGACAAAGAACTTTCTTGTTTACCCAAACATGGGACAGACTATGTTTGTTCCCACACTCGGGCCTCTGACTCTCTATTGGTCACACAGACTCTTGGCCTCCCATCCTATTCTAACCACCTCGCGCCGGCTTTTTATTCATGTTACCAGATGAAATTGCTGTATAATGTGATCTTGTTGCCATCTAATGCACATTCAAATGTCAAAAAATCAACACTGCAGAGATCTCCCTGTCCTCTGCCGTGCACTGATTGTATTACTGTTGATGATGTCTGGAAATGTGCATGTACACCCTGGCCCATCTACTGTTGCTAGCCCCAATTCTGACTTGAGCTCTAATATCTGTTTCACTGATTTCTGCTCTCGTAAAAGCCTGGGTTTTCTGCACGTTAACACTAGACGCTTATTACCTAAAATAGACAAATTGAAAGTGTGGGTTCAAAGCTCAAATCCAGATGTGTTGGTCATTACTGAGACGTGGTTCAGAAAGAGTGTTTTGAATACTGATGTTAACCTTTCTGGTTATAACATTTGTTGGTAAGACAGATCTTCCAAAGCCGGGGCAAAGCCGGGGCAATCTTTACCAAGGATCACCTTCAGTGCTCGGTTGTCTCCATCAAGTCAGTCCCCAAACAATTTGATTTTCTCGTTTTAAGCATTAAACTTTCAAATAGCTCTTCGTTGACTGTTGCTGGGTGTTATCGTCCTCCATCAGCACCAGCCTGTACCCTTCCTGCACTAAGATCTCTCCTGACCCCTTACACTAAGTCTGAATTTGTCCTGCTAGCTGACCTAAGCTGGGACATGCTTAAACCACCTGACGAAGTCCTAAAGTAATGGGAGTCTCTAAATCTTTCTCAGATTATTACAAATCCCACAAGGTATGACTCCAAACACCTAGAAAAGGCTTCTCTCCTCGATGTTGTCCTTTTATTTTTATTTTATTTTATTTCACCTTTAACAAGTTCTCATTTACAACTGCGACCTGGCCGAGATAAAGAAAAGCAGTGAGACACAAACAACAACACAGAGTTACACATGGAATTAACAAACATAAGGTCAATAACACAATAGAGAAAAAAAGTCTATATACAGTGTGTGCAAATGAGGTAAGATAAGGGAGGTAAGGCAATAAATAGGGCATAGTGGCGAAATAATTACAATTTAGCAATTAAACACTGGAGTGATAGATGTGCAGAAGATTAATGTGCAAGTAGAGATACTGGGGTGCAAAGGAGAAAAAATATATATAACCATATGGGGATGTGGTAGTTGGATGGGCTATTTACAGATGGGCTATGTACAGGTTCAGTGATCTGTGAGCTGCTCTGACAGCTGGTGCTTAAAGTTAGTGAGGGAGATATGGGTCTCCAGCTTCCTCACAAATTGTCCTGATAGGTATCAGTCTGGTGTTTTCTGTAATGACCTTAGTGATCACTATTTTATAGCCTGTGTTCATAATGGCTGCTCAGTGAAATTAAATGTTCTGATTTGTCATAGATGCTTACTAAAAAACTAGCGTCCCACATGGCCAAAAGCCAGTGAAAATGCAGAGCGCCAAATTCAAATAAATTACTATAAAAATCTAACTTTCATGAAATCACACATGCAAGATAGCAAATTACACTTATTGTGAATCCAGCCAACATGTCAGATTTCAAAAAGGCTTTTCGGGGGAAAGCAAACAATGTTATTATCTGAGGATAGCACCATAGTAAACAAAGAGAGAGAAGCATATTTCAACCCTGCAGGTGCGACACAAAACGCAGAAATAAAAATATAATTCATGCCTTATCTTTGACAAGCTTCTTTTGTTGGCACTCTAAAATGTCCCGTAAACATCACAAATGGTCCTTTTGTTCGATTAATTCCGTCAATTTTTATCCAAAATATCCATTTATTTGGCGTGTTCCAGAAAAATACCAACTTGCGCAATGTGACTACAAGATATCTCAAAAGTTACCTGTAAACGTTGCCAAAACTTTTCAAACGACTTTTATAATACAACTTTACGTATTTTTTTACGTAAATAATCGATAAAATTGAAGACGGGATGATCTGTGTTCAATACAGGAGGAAAACAAACTCAAATCAAATCAAATTTTATTTGTCACATACACATGGTTAGCAGATGTTAATGCGAGTGTAGCGAAATGCTTGTGCTTCTAGTTCCGACAATGCAGTAATAACCAACGAGTAATCTAAAGAACAATTCCAAAACTACTAGCTTATACACACAAGTGTAAAGGGATAAAGAATATGTACATAAAGATATATGAATGAGTGACGGTACAGAACGGCATAGGCGAGATGCAGTAGATGGTATCGAGTACATTATATACACATGAGATGAGTATGCAAACAAAGTGGCATAGTTTAAAGTGGCTAGTGATACATGTATTACATAAAGATGCAGTAGATGATATAGAGTACAGTATATACGTATACATATGAGATAAATAATGTAGGGTATGTAAACATTATATTAAGTAGCATTGTTTAAAGTGGCTAGTGATATATTTTACATCAATTCCCATCAATTCCCATTATTAAAGTGGCTGGAGTTGAGTCAGTGTGTTGGCAGCAGCCACTCAATATTAGTGGTGGCTGTTTAACAGTCTGATGGCCTTGAGATAGAAGCTGTCTTTCAGTCTCTCGGTCTCAGCTTTGATGCACCTGTACTGACCTCGCCTTCTGGATGATAGCGTGGTGAACAGGCAGTGGCTCGGGTGGTTGTTGTCCTTGATGATCTTTATGGCCTTCCTGTGACATCGGGTGGTGTAAGTGTCCTGGAGGGCAGGTAGTTTGCCCCCGGTGATGCGTTGTGCAGACCTCACTACCCTCTGGAGAGCCTTACGGTTGTGGGCGGAGTGGTTGCCCTACCAGGCGGTGATACAGCCCGACAGGATCCTCTCGATTGTGCATCTGTAGAAGTTTGTGAGTGCTTTTGGTGACAAGCCGAATTTCTTCAGCCTTCTGAGGTTGAAGAGGCGCTGCTGCACCATCTTCACGATGCTGTCTGTGTGGGTGGACCAATTCAGTTTGTCTGTGATGTGTACACCGAGGAACTTAAAACTTACTACCCTCTCCACTACTGTTCCATCGATGTGGATTGGGGGGTGTTCCCTCTGCTGTTTCCTGAAGTCCATAATAATCTCCTTAGTTTTGTTGACGTTGAGTGTGAGGTTATTTTCCTGACACCACACTCCGAGGGCCCTCACCTCCTCCCTGTAGGCCGTCTCGTCGTTCTTGGTAATCAAGCCTACCACTGTTGTGTCGTCTGCAAACTTGATGATTGAGTTGGAGGCGTGCGTGGCCACGCAGTCGTGGGTGAACAGGGAGTACAGGAGAGGGCTCAGAGTGTTGAGGATCAGCGGGGTGGAGATGTTGTTACCTACCCTCACCACCTGGGGGCGGCCCGACAGGAAGTCCAGTACCCAGTTGCACAGGGCGGGGTCGAGACCCAGGGTCTCGAGCTTGATGACGATCTCGGAGGGTACTATGGTGTTAAATGCTGAGCTGTAGTCGATGAACAGCATTCTCACATAGGTATTCCTCTTGTCCAGATGGGTTAGGGCAGTGTGCAGTGTGGTTGAGATTGCATTGTCTGTGGACCTATTTGGGTGGTAAGCAAATTGGAGTGGGTCTAGGGTGTCAGGTAGGGTGGAGGTGATATGGTCCTTGACTAGTCTCTCAAAGCACTTCATGATGACGGAAGTGAGTGCTACGGGGCGGTAGTCGTTTAGCTCAGTTACCTTAGCTTTCTTGGGAACAGGAACAATGGTGGCCGTCTTGAAGCATGTGGGAACAGCAGACTGGGATAGGGATCGATTGAATATGTCCGTAACGTAAACACACCAGCCAGCTGGTCTGCGCATGCTCTGAGGGCATGGCTGGGGATGCCGTCTGGGCCTGCAGCCTTGCGAGGGTTAACACGTTTAAATGTTTTACTCACCTCGGCTGCAGTGTAGCTAGCTTTCTGGTCACGCGCCTCTATCTAACAGTACACTTCAAGTTACCCTCGTTCAAGATGACTGTACTTCTTCATTACACAAAGGAAAAACCTCAACCAATTTCTAAAGACTGTTGAGATCCAGTGGAAGTGATAGGAACTGCAAGAAGGTCCCTTAGAAATCTGTATTCCCAATGAAAAGCCATTGAAAAGAGAGCAACCCCAAAAATAAAAAATCTGAATGGTTTGTCCTCGGTGTTTCACCTGCTAAATAACTTATGTTATACTCACAGACATGATTCAAACAGTTTTAGAAACAGTTTTCCAAATCTACTAATAATATACACATCTTATCTTCTGGGGGTGAGTAGCAGGCAGTTGAATTTGGGCATGCATTTCATCCGGACGTGAAAATACTGCCCCTTGTCACCAAGAAGTTAATGAGCAAGCCTTCCTTCATGACCTAGCCTCAGTAAATTGGTATTGAATCAGCTTAATCCCCTCTTTCGAAGACACCTGGACCTTATTTAAAAATATATATTTTCAGTGATATTGTTAACAAACACAACCCATAAAGAAAATGAGAATTAAAAACAGGTTCAGCCCCTGGTTCTACCGTGATCTTGCAGAGTTTCTCCACTTCAAGAATTGCATTTGGTGAAAGGCTCTGCACATGCATACTCAGGCTGACTGGCTCTCATTCAGGCAAATGAGAAATACGTGCACTAAGGCTATATAGAAGGCCAAAGTGAGTTACTTTAAAGGAGCAGTTCTCTCTCTGTGGGTCTAACCCCATGAGGTTCTGGAAAACAGTTAAAGACCTGGAGAATAAAACCTCCTCCTCACAGCTGCCCATGTCCCTTAAAGTTGATGATGTGGTTGTTATTGACAAGAAGCACATGGCCTAGTTTTTAATCACCACTTCATTAAGTCAGAATTCCTATTTGACTCAGCCATGCCTCCTTGACCGTCCAACATTTCCTCATCTCCCATCCCTTCTAATGTGACTAGCCCTGAAACTCCTCCCTCTTTTTCCTCTGCCCTGCTACAAAGTTTTTCCCTGCAGGCAGTCATTGAGTCCAAGGTGCTAAAGGTGCTCCTTAAACTTGTCTCCAAAAACCATCTGGGTCAGTTGTTAAGGTTGCTGCCCCTATAATCGCCAAGCCTATCTCTGATTTTTTTTTACCTGTCTCTCCTCTCTGGGGAGGTTCCCATTGCTTGGAAGGCAGCCACAGTTCATCCTTTGTTTAAAGGGGGAGATCAAGCTGATCCTACCTGCTATAGGCCTATTTCTATTTTGCCCTGTTAATCAAAGGTTTTGGTAAAACTTGTCAATAATCAAATGACTTGCTTTCTTGATATCTATAGTATTCTCGCTAGTATGCAATCTGGTTTCCACTCAGGTTATGGATGTGTCAATGCAACTTTAAAGGTCCTCAATGAAGTTACCATTGCCCTTGATTCCAAGCAAATGTTGTGCTGCAATTTTTATTGACGTGGCCAAAGCTTTTGATACGATAGACCATTCCATTCTTGTGGGTCGGCTAAGGAATATTGGTGTCTCTGAGGGGTCTTTGGCCTGGTTTGCTATCTACCTCTCTCAAAGTGTGAAGTGTATAAAGTCAGAACATCTGCTGTCGCAGCCACTGCCTGTCACCAAGGGTGTACCCCAAGGCACGATCCTAGGCCCCAAGCTCTTCTCAATTTACATCAACAACGTAGCTCAGGCAGTAGGATTACTACCTCTGAGGGTTTAGAGCTTGAAGTAGTCACCTCATACAAGTACTTGGGAGTATGGCTAGACAGTACATATCAGCATATATCAAAGCTGCAGGCTAAAATCGAAATTTGGTTTCCTCTATCGTAATCGCTCCTCTTTCACGCCAGCTGCCAAACTAACCCTGATTCAGATGACCATCCTACCCATGCAAGATTACGGAGACGTAATTTATAGATCGGCAGGTAAGGGTTCTCTAACACGACTAGATGTTCTTTACCATTCGGACATCAGATTTGCCACCAATGCTCCTTATAGGACACACCACTGCACTCTATACTCCTCTGTAAACTGGTCATCTCTGAATACCCGTTGCAAGACCCACTGGTTAATGCTTATTTATGAAACCCTCTTAGGCCTCACTCCACCATATCTGAGATATCTACTGCAGCCCTCATCCTCCACATACAACACATTCTGTCAGTCACATTCTGTAAAAGATCCCAAAGCACACCCATTCCTGGGTCGTTCATCTTTTCAGTTCGCTGCAACTAGCGACTGGAACGAGCTGCAACAAACACTCAAACTGGACAGTTTTATCTCAATCTCTTCATTCAAAGACTCAATCATGGACACGCTTACTGACCGTTGTGGCTGCTTTGCGTGATGTATTGTTGTCTCTACCTTCTTGCCCTTTGTGCTGTTGTCTGTGCCCAATCATTTTGTTCCCTGTTTTGTGTTGCTCCCTTGTTGTTGTCATGTTGTGTTGCTACCATGCTGTGTTGTCATGTGTTGCTTCCTTGCTATGTTGTTGTCTTTGGTATCTCTTTATGTAGTGTTGTGTTGTCTCTCTTGTTTTGATGTTTGTTTTGTCCTATATTGTTATTTAATTTTAATCCCAGCCCCATCCCCGCAGGAGGCCTTTTGCTTTTTGGTAGGCCGTCACTGTAAATAACAATTTGTTCTTAACTGACCTGCCGAGTTAAATTAAATTCAATATTTAAAAAATGAAAGTAGTAGTGTAATGTATTACTTTAACCACAGTGATGCAGCCGATGCAGTCATCTCACTTCATATCCTACTTATCCATTTTTGATGGGGATTAATATTTCATGGAGCTGTCAAGCTTCCCCCTCACTTAGTTCAGCAAAGAGGTGATATAACCATTATGAGACATTGTTACCAGGTTTAATCCACTCAAATTGTGTGTTTTACAGAGAAAGAAATCCATCTGCCAATCAAGAAGTCAGTGCATGAAATTGTTGTAATATGAACAACTTCCTGTTGTTTTTCCACCTTTGCATTTTTCAGTAAATTTGAAGTACTGAGAATTTAGAGCAGAATAGTTTTCAAGAAATATCAATAGAAACCTCAGATGGACAAGATGATTGAACCCCATCGACTGCAGTGCTGACAGTCTACATGCCCCTCTATTGCATACAATGCCATTGGCTGCACAGAGTAGCATTATTAGAAATGTTCGAACTTACACCTTGATTAGGCTTATAGAAATACTCCTTCATTTGTTTCATGATGTTCAATTTGAGCGTCATTATTTCTACATAGCCTCTACTTTCTCGTTCTGAACTTCTAACATGAGAGGGACGGACTGGTGTGGCTTCGCGACAATGACCACCCCAGCAGCCTCTCACTGATTTGACAGCTCAAATGTAGTTACCCCTCTGACATATCGCGTAATTAAAAACAATGATTGGCTATGCAGGTGTCGGTTATTGTAGGTTAACTCTGAACTGATTGAATCTCACACTCTCTTTTGTTTTCTCTCTTCTTCTCTTTCTTCTCTCTTTCATCTCTTTCTTCTCTCTTCTTCTCTATTTCTTCTCTCTTTCATCTCTCTTTCTTCTCTCTTCTTCTCTCTTCTTTTCTCTTCTCTCTTTTATCTCTCTTTCTTCTCCTTTCTTCTCTCTTCTCTCTCTCTTCTCTCTTTCATCTCTCTTCTTCTCTCTTTCATCTCTCTTCTCTCTTTCTTCTCTCTTCTCTCTTTCATCTCTTCTTCTCTCTTTCTTCTCTCTTCTCTCTTTCATCTCTCTTTCTTTTGTCTTCTCTCTTTCTTCTCTCTTCTTCTCTCTTTCTTCTCTGTTCTTCTCTCTTTCTTTTCTCTTCTCTTTTTCTTCTCTCTTCTTCTCTCTTCTTCTCTCTTTCTTCTCTCTTCTTCTCTCTTTCTTCTCTCTTCTGCTCTCTTCTTCTCTCTTCTTCTCTCTTTCTTTTCTCTTCTTCTCTCTTTCTTTTCTCTTCTCTCTTCTCAACATATGTGCCCGCTAGGGGGCAGTCAACCAAATGTTTTATTTATTTTTGTATTTACTTTATTTAAGAACTCAGTCGGGGCCTCCACATAGTATTGAGAGTTAGAATACTAGAATACACAAGGTGCTATTTATACATGTGGTTGTGCATCAGCAGTTTTGTTGTTGTGTCAGTCATTGACACTCACTTAGCCCATGTCAGAAAAAAATGTTTATTGGTAATTTAGTCCAGCCCAGCTATCTAAACTTGTATTAATTCTGGCCAAATTGCCAACCAGGAATGAAAGGCACAAACCCAAGGGCCTTCACCTACAGGGGGCCCCCATTGATTTATAGTCACTTACTCAGATATGATATTAACATGGCATAAATCATTTCTTTTTTGAATTGCATGAAATTAGCTGTAAATAATTGTAATATTTTGTCTCCGGCCCATGGCAAGAGTAGAATTGCATGAAATGTGTTATACAATTTCACAAGGTTCTCTTTGTCCCATGCGTACATGTGTAGAATTGCAGAAAACTTGCTTTAAATGGCAACGTTTTCTCCCTGCCCAATGGAATGATGTGTAGAATTGCATGAAAAAACTCAAAACATTTTTCTCCACCGTCAAGAGGGGGCCACTCAAATATTTTGCGCAGAAGGTGGGAGGCTCGGCCTACTTGCACTCTCTCTCTGGTCACCCAGTCAATCAGTCTGCAGCCGAGGGGCTGTGCCAAGCTAATGAGGCTCGCCACTCCTCACTGGACTCTGAGCAAAGAGCAGATGTCATTCCTGCAAGCATGTCAGGCATGTCACACATACACTACACAAACATACAGTACAGTACAGTACACACACACATACACAGACATTGTGGAATTAAAAGACCTCATGATCAGAATGAATCTCCAGCAACCAGCTGTCACCTATGAGAGAGGCGAGAGGGGAGCTGTGAAGCCTGTGTACCTGTGAAACTATAACTCATCACTTATCTTCCCCAGCACCGGTCAGAACAGCTCCATTCCTCACGAAAACAACCCTCTTCTCTTGCTTCTTAACATCAATGATCATAATGACTTTTTCACTGCAATATATATACAGTACCTAAATCATAAGAGACTGGTGAGAGGAGCTATAGGAGGACTGGCTCATTGTAATGGCTGGAATGGAATTAGTGGGATGGTATCAAACACCGACTACTGACTATAATCCATCAATTCCATTCCAGCCATTACAATGAGCCTGTCACCAGCCTCCTCTGATGCACATATGTAGTAAACATAATAATTGCATCAAATATTATTTCACACTGCAACATATGTGTGTTTTCAGTAAGCTCATGTTATGTACAGTAGTAGTGTGATGGACTAGTTTAACCCTTGTGTTGTCTTAAGGGTCAAACATGACCCGTCACTGTGTTAAACAGCAGAGAAAACCCCCTAAATGATATTTTGTCAACTTGAAATTTGATGATTTTTCCTAGAGTGACCCCGACATTAGAAAAAGCCTTTGTTCGTACTTCCATGAAAGCTGGACACCACCAGGGTACAAAGGTTGTCTTAGGGTCATTTGTGACCCGGTGGTTATAAAATCATTTACACACCACAAAAACCACAAAGACACGCACGCATGCTTGCACGCACACACACACGCACGCACGCACGCACGCACGCACGCACGCACGCACACACACACACACACACACACACACACACACACACACACACACACACACACACACACACACACACACACACACACACACACACACACACACACACACACACACACACACACACACACACACACAATGATACATTGAGATTATGTGTGCTACTGATTGAACTCAGACAAAACTAAAACTCCCCTCCACGACCCCACACATGACTCAAGTTCACAGACAAAATAAAAACAATTTCAGACAAAGTAAGCATTTCTTGAAAGCATTGTTTACTAATGGGGAATGCAGTCAGAGGCTATAAAGGTGCTGCACACGACAGTCCCCCAAGTTCTCTCTTTGCTGAAGCCATGAGTGCACATTTCAGTGCCCAACAGGTCATGGATCAGATTTATTCAGATGTCCAGGAGAAACAAGAGAACAATGATTTAGAAGAGGAGGAAGTATCTGATGAAGAAGATGGGGAAGAATACAACCCAGAGCACGAGGCATCATCTTCAGATGAAGAAGAATTCCGCCAAGCTGAAAGAGAGACATTTTTGTCAAAGAACAGCAAAATAACATGGTCCTTGTCACCATATGACAACCAGGGCAGGATGGCAGCACAAAATGTCAATAGGATGACCCCAGGGCCCACAAGACATGCAGTTGACAATGCCCAGGATATCGCCTCAACATTCTACATGTTCATCACACTAGCTATAGAAAAAATCATCCTGGAGATGACACATTTGGAGGGTTTCCGTAAATATGGAGACAACTGGAAAATGATAGATGAGATTGACCTGGGTGCCTACATAGGGCTGCTAATTTTAGCGGGTGTGTATAGGTCCCGAGGCGAGGCTACATGTCGTCTCTGTGATGCAGAGAGTGGGAGGGTGATTTTCCGTGCCACAATGCCACTGAAAGTCTTTCACGCTTTCTCTAGAATGCTACGATTTCAGAACCGTGAGACAAGACCTGCAAGGCGTGTGAGAGACAAACTGGCAGCCATAAGAGAGGCCTGGGAGAAGTGGGTGGAGCCATAAGAGAGGCCTGGGCGAAGTGGGTGGAGCCATAAGAGAGGCCTGGGAGAAGTGGGTGGAGCCATAAGAGAGGCCTGGGCGAAGTGGGTGGAGCCATAAGAGAGGCCTGGGAGAAGTGGGTGGAGCCATAAGAGAGGCCTGGGAGAAGTGGGTGGAGCCATAAGAGAGGCCTGGGAGAAGTGGGTGGAGCCATAAGAGAGGCCTGGGAGAAGTGGGTGGAGCCATAAGAGAGGCCTGGGAGAAGTGGGTGGAGCCATAAGAGAGGCCTGGGAGAAGTGGGTGGAGCCATAAGAGAGGCCTGGGAGAAGTGGGTGGAGCCATAAGAGAGGCCTGGGAGAAGTGGGTGGAGCCATAAGAGAGGCCTGGGAGAAGTGGGTGGAGCCATAAGAGAGGCCTGGGAGAAGTGGGTGGAGCCATAAGAGAGGCCTGGGAGAAGTGGGTGGAGCCATAAGAGAGGTCTGGGAGAAGTGGGTGGAGCGCCTGCCATTCCTCTACAACCCTGGGCCTGAAGTAACAGTGGATGAGCAACTGGTTCCATTCAGAGGTACATTTTTATTGTCATATCTGTAATGTAAGTGATTTTCACTGTTCATTTTATTATGTATTGCTGTAATATCATTGATTTATGTGATTGTTTTCTGTGACACTGATACTAATTACTGATAATAAATCTCTTTTGACCAAAATCCCCTGTCTCTTCTCCAGACCATTTCCAGCAAGCCAGCAACCTTGACATCCAGATATGGGTCACCTCGCTCATCAACTCATCCCTGACGCTGGAAGATCCCTTCCGTCTTCAAGGGAAGCGACCAGTGCAGGCCCAGAGAAAAACCAGGGGACTGGGATGTGTTTGATGTGACAGAAGGGGACCAGTATCCCTTTTAGTGATTTTCTCTCCAAAACTCTTGAACCGTAGCCGTCCTTGGCCAGCTCTACAATCTAAACCAGAATGACCTTCTTGATCCAAATCAGTCAGGTACTTATCCATTTTTCAAGATTAGTCATTCAACTGGAGCTGTCTCTTCTCTGTATCACAAAGAAGTGATTTAACCAATACAAGACACTGCAAATGTTGCTTCCTGTCTCCTCTGTCCATCCTTCCAGACCTATCAGTGCACAAAATTGATACTGTGAACAACCATCTGATGTTTTTCCACCCTCTCATATTTTTATAGAATTTGAGGTACGAATTCATGCTTCCAAGAAATTCGATACAAACCTGACAGGTCGCTCCTACCAGGTGGCATCCGCTGCAAGACCATGGTTTGCCTACGGAGCTGTGAGTGGATCGGCACCCCTCCTCCAGGCTCTGATCAGGCCCTACACCCAAACAAGGGCACTGAGTTCATCCACCTCTCTCTCCTGCTCGCCTCCCTACCACTGATCTACAGTTCCCGCTCAGCCCAGTCAAAACTGTTCGCCATGACTCTGGCCCCCAATGGTGGAACAAACTCCCTCACGCTGCCAGGACAGCGGGACCAATCACCACCTTCCGGAGACACCTGAAACCCCACCTCTTCAAGGAATACCTAGGATAGGATAAGTAATCCTTCTCACCCCCCCCCTTAATGATTTAGATGCACATTGTAAAGTGGCTGTTCCACTGGATGTCAGAAGGTGAATTCACCAATTTGTAAGTCTCTCTGGATAAGAGCGTCTGCTAAATGACTTAAATGTAAATGTAATGTAAAAGGTCGCTGTCCTTTGCGGAAGTATATGCCCAGCAAGCCAGCAAAGTATGACATCCAGATATGGGTGGCCTGTGACGCACAATCCAGCTACGCTTGGAAGATGCAAGTCTACACAGGGAAGCCGACCAGTGGAGGCCCAAAGAAGAACCAGGGGATGTGGGTTGTGTTTGATGTGACAGAAGAGGACACAATGTCACGTGGTTTAGTGATGGTTTAGTGACAGCGGGTCATTTTTGACCCTTAGGTCAAAGGGAGTATACAAACTAAACAAGGGTTAACCCGAGTGATGCCAGAGATGCAGTCATCTCACTTCATATCCTACTTATCCATTTTTGATGGGGATTAATATTTCATGGAGCTGTCAAGTTTTCCCCTCACATAGTTCAGCAAAGAAGTGATTTAACCAATACAAGACACGAGAGTATTGCAAATGTTGCTTCCTGTTTTCCTGTCCACCTGCCAGTCAAGTCAGTGCACAAAATTGATGTAATTATGAACAACCTTCTGTTGTTTTTCCACCTTTGCATTTTTTATAGAATTTGAGGTACTGAGAATTCATGCTTCCAAGAAATATCGATACAAATCTAAAAAGACGATTTTACTCCATCGACTGCAGTGTTTACCTCCTATGTGGATCTCTCTCTCTCTCTCTCTCTCTCTCTCTCTCTCTCTCTCTCTCTCTCTCTCTCTCTCTCTCTCTCTCTCTCTCTCTCTCTCTCTCTCTCAGCTGCCTGCTTGATTGGCATGGCCTTTCTTTTAGCCATGACTCTGAAGGCAATTACTCAGACACAGTCAGTGCTCACAGCTGCACAGTTTATATTGTGGGACCATAGGGCTATTGCAGCGCACATGCATGTACACACACACTGTGTTGTGAATGGTCATTTTGGGGATTATATTCCTAACATTGATTGTTGTGTTCATAGTGATTGAGATGAACATTGTCTGGATAAATGTTTTAACGGGGTGCTAGAATATTTATAGAGACAGGTTGCAGGGATCCTCCTGCCAGGTGATTTAGGGGTTGTTGTAGAGGTCCTCCTGCCTGGTGCTTTAGTGGTTGTTGTAGAGGTCCTCCTGCCTGGTGCTTTAGTGGTTGTTGTAGAGGTCCTCCTGCCTGGTGCTTTAGGGGTTGTTGTAGAGGTAATCCTGCCTGGTGCTTTAGAGGTTGTTGTAGAGGTCCTCCTGCCTGGTGCTTTAGGGGTTGTTGTAGAGGTCCTCCTGCCCGGTTGCTTTAGGGGTTGTTGTAGAGGTCCTCCTGCCTGGTGCTTTAGAGAGGTCCTCCTGCCTGGTGCTTTTGTTGTTGAGGTCCTCCTGCCTGGTGCTTTAGAGTTTGTTGTAGAGGTCCTCCTGCCTGGTGCTTTAGAGGTTGTTGTAGAGGTCCTCCTGCCTGGTGCTTTAGAGGTTGTTGTAGAGGTCCTCCTGCCTGGTGCTTTAGGAGGTTGTTGTAGAGGTCCTCCTGCCTGGTGCTTTAGGGGTTGTTGTAGAGGTCCTCCTGCCTGGTGCTTTAGGAGTTGTTGTAGAGGTCCTCCTGCCTGGTGCTTTAGGGTTGTTGTAGAGGTCCTCCTGCCTGGTGCTTTAGGGTTGTTGTAGAGGTCCTCCTGCCTGGTGCTTTAGGGTTGTTGTAGAGGTCCTCCTGCCTGGTGCTTTAGGGTTGTTGTAGAGGTCCTCCTGCCTGGTGCTTTAGGGTTGTTGTAGAGGTCCTCCTGCCTGGTGCTTTAGGAGTTGTTGTAGAGGTCCTCCTGCCTGGTGCTTTAGGGGTTGTTGTAGAGGTCCTCCTGCCTGGTGCTTTAGAGGTTGTTGTAGAGGTCCTCCTGCCTGGTGCTTTAGTGGTTGTTGTAGAGGTCCTCCTGCCTGGTGCTTTAGGGGTTGTTGTAGAGGTCCTCCTGCCTGGTGCTTTAGGAGTTGTTGTAGAGGTCCTCCTGCCTGGTGCTTTAGAGGTTGTTGTAGAGGTCCTCCTGCCTGGTGCTTTAGAGAGGTTGTTGTAGAGGTCCTCCTGCCTGGTGCTTTAGTGGTTGTTGTAGAGGTCCTCCTGCCTGGTGCTTTAGGAGTTGTTGTAGAGGTCCTCCTGCCTGGTGCTTTAGAGGGTTGTTGTAGAGGTCCTCCTGCCAGGTGCTTTAGGGGTTGTTGTAGAGGTCCTCCTGCCTGGTGCTTTAGAGGTTGTTGTAGAGATCCTCCTGCCTGGTGCTTTAGGGGTTGTTGTAGAGGTCCTCCTGCCTGGTGCTTTAGGAGTTGTTGTAGAGGTCCTCCTGCCTGGTGCTTTAGGAGTTGTTGTAGAGGTCCTCCTGCCTGGTGCTTTAGGAGTTGTTGTAGAGGTCCTCCTGCCTGGTGCTTTAGGGGTTGTTGTAGAGGTCCTCCTGCCTGGTGCTTTAGGAGTTGTTGTAGAGGTCCTCCTGCCTGGTGCTTTAGGGGTTGTTGTAGAGGTCCTCCTGCCTGGTGCTTTAGGAGTTGTTGTAGAGGTCCTCCTGCCTGGTGCTTTAGGGTTGTTGTAGAGGTCCTCCTGCCTGGTGCTTTAGGGTTGTTGTAGAGGTCCTCCTGCTTGGTGTTTTAGTGGTTGTTGTAGAGGTCCTCCTGCCTGGTGCTTTAGAGGTTGTTGTAGAGGTCCTCCTGACTGGTGCTTTAGGAGTTGTTGTAGAGGTCCTCCTGCCTGGTGCTTTAGGGGTTGTTGTAGACGTCCTCCTGCCTGGTGCTTTAGGGTTGTTGTAGAGGTCCTCCTGCCTGGTGCTTTAGGAGTTGTTGTAGAGGTCCTCCTGCCTGGTGCTTTAGAGGTTGTTGTAGAGGTCCTCCTGCCTGGTGCTTTAGAGGTTGTTGTAGAGGTCCTCCTCCCTGTTGCTTTAGGAGTTGTTGTAGAGGTCCTCCTGCCTGGTGCTTTAGGGGTTGTTGTAGAGGTCCTCCTGCCTGGTGCTTTAGGGGTTGTTGTAGAGGTCCTCCTGCCTGGTGCTTTAGGAGTTGTTGTAGAGGTCCTCCTGCCTGGTGCTTTAGAGGTTGTTGTAGAGGTCCTCCTGCCTGGTGCTTTAGGGGTTGTTGTAGAGGTCCTCCTGCCTGGTGCTTTAGTGGTTGTTGTAGAGGTCCTCCTGCCTGGTGCTTTAGGGGTTGTTGTAGAGGTCCTCCTGCCTGGTGCTTTAGGAGTTGTTGTAGAGGTCCTCCTGCCTGGTGCTTTAGGGTTGTTGTAGAGGTCCTCCTGCCTGGTGCTTAGAGGTTGTTGTAGAGGTCCTACTGCCTGGTGTTTTAGAGTTGGTTGTAGACATCTTCCTGCCGGGTGCTTTAGAGGTTGTTGTAGAGGTCCTCCTGCCTGGTGCTTTAGAGGTTGTTGTAGAGGTCCTCCTGCCAGGTGTTTTAGGGGTTGTTTTAGAGGTCCTCCTGCCTGGTGCTTTAGAGATTGTTGTAGAGGTCCTCCTGCCTGGTGCTTTAGGGGTTGTTGTAGAGGTCCTCCTGCCTGGTGCTTTAGGGGTTGTTGTAGAGGTCCTCCTGCCTGGTGCTTTAGAGGTTGTTGTAGAGGTCCTCCTGCCTGGTGCTTTAGAGGTTGTTGTAGAGGTCCTCCTGCCTGGTGCTTTAGGGGTTGTTGTAGAGGTCCTCCTGCCTGGTGCTTTAGGGGTTGTTGTAGAGGTCCTCCTGCCTGGTGCTTTAGGAGTTGTTGTAGAGGTCCTCCTGCCTGGTGCTTTAGGAGTTGTTGTAGAGGTCCTCCTGCCTGGTGCTTTAGGAGTTGTTGTAGAGGTCCTCCTGCCTGGTGCTTTAGGGGTTGTTGTAGAGGTCCTCCTGCCTGGTGCTTTAGGAGTTGTTGTAGAGGTCCTCCTGCCTGGTGCTTTAGGAGTTGTTGTAGAGGTCCTCCTGCCTGGTGTTTTAGGGGTTGTTGTAGAGGTCCTCCTGCCTGGTGCTTTAGGGGTTGTTGTAGAGGTCCTCCTGCCTGGTGCTTTAGGAGTTGTTGTAGAGGTCCTCCTGCCTGGTGCTTTAGGAGTTGTTGTAGAGGTCCTCCTGCCTAGTGTTTTAGGGGTTGTTGTAGAGGTCCTCCTGCCTGGTGCTTTAGGGGTTGTTGTAGAGGTCCTCCTGCCTGGTGCTTTAGGAGTTGTTGTAGAGGTCCTCCTGCCTGGTGCTTTAGGGGTTGTTGTAGAGGTCCTCCTGCCTGGTGCTTTAGAGGTTGTTGTAGAGGTCCTCCTGCCTGGTGATTTAGGGGTTGTTGTAGAGGTCCTCCTGCCTAGTGTTTTAGGGGTTGTTGTAGAGGTCCTCCTGCCTGGTGCTTTAGGGTTGTTGTAGAGGTCCTCCTGCCTGGTGTTTTAGGGGTTGTTGTAGAGGTCCTCCTGCCTGGTGCTTTAGGGGTTGTTGTAGAGGTCCTCCTGCCTAGTGTTTTAGGGGTTGTTGTAGAGGTCCTCCTGCTTGGTGCTTTAGAGGTTGTTGTAGAGGTCCTCCTGCCTGGTGCTTTAGAGGTTGTTGTAGAGGTCCTCCTGACTGGTGCTTTAGGGGTTGTTGTGTCCTCCTGCCTGGTGCTTTAGGGGTTGTTGTAGAGGTCCTCCTGCCTGGTGCTTTAGAGGTTGTTGTAGAGGTCCTCCTGCCTGGTGCTTTAGAGGTTGTTGTAGAGGTCCTCCTGCCTGGTGCTTTAGGGGTTGTTGTAGAGGTCCTCCTGCCTGGTGCTTTAGAGGTTGTTGTAGAGATCCTCCTGCCTGGTGCTTTAGGGGTTGTTGTAGAGGTCCTCCTGCCTGGTGCTTTAGGGTTGTTGTAGAGGTCCTCCTGCCTGGTGTTTTAGGGGTTGTTGTAGAGGTCCTCCTGCCTGGTGCTTTAGGGGTTGTTGTAGAGGTCCTCCTGCCTGGTGCTTTAGGAGTTGTTGTAGAGGTCCTCCTGCCTGGTGCTTTAGGGGTTGTTGTAGAGGTCCTCCTGCCTGGTGCTTTAGGGGTTGTTGTAGAGGTCCTCCTGCCTGGTGCTTTAGGAGTTGTTGTAGAGGTCCTCCTGCCTGGTGCTTTAGGAGTTGTTGTAGAGGTCCTCCTGCCTGGTGCTTTAGGGGTTGTTGTAGAGGTCCTCCTGCCTGGTGCTTTAGAGGTTGTTGTAGAGGTCCTCCTGCCTGGTGCTTTAGGAGTTGTTGTAGAGGTCCTCCTGCCTGGTGCTTTAGGGGTTGTTGTAGAGGTCCTCCTGCCTGGTGCTTTAGGGGTTGTTGTAGAGGTCCTCCTGCCTGGTGCTTTAGAGGTTGTTGTAGAGGTCCTCCTGCCTGGTGCTTTAGTGGTTGTTGTAGAGGTCCTCCTGCCTGGTGCTTTAGGGGTTGTTGTAGAGGTCCTCCTGCCTGGTGCTTTAGAGGTTGTTGTAGAGGTCCTCCTGCCTGGTGCTTTAGGAGTTGTTGTAGAGGTCCTCCTGCCTGGTGCTTTAGGAGTTGTTGTAGAGGTCCTCCTGCCTGGTGCTTTAGGGGTTGTTGTAGAGGTCCTCCTGCCTGGTGCTTTAGGGGTTGTTGTAGAGGTCCTCCTGCCTGGTGCTTTAGGGTTGTTGTAGAGGTCCTCCTGCCTGGTGTTGTTTAGAGGTCCTACTGCCTGGTGTTTTAGGGTTGTTGTAGAGGTCCTCCTGCCTGGTGCTTTAGAGGTTGTTGTAGAGGTCCTCCTGCCTGGTGCTTTAGGGTTGTTGTAGAGGTCCTCCTGCCTGGTGCTTTAGAGGTTGTTGTAGAGGTCCTCCTGCCTGGTGCTTTAGGGGTTGTTGTAGAGGTCCTCCTGCCTGGTGCTTTAGGAGGTTGTTGTAGAGGTCCTCCTGCCTGGTGCTTTAGGAGGTTGTTGTAGAGGTCCTCCTGCCTGGTGCTTTAGAGGTTGTTGTAGAGGTCCTCCTGCCTGGTGCTTTAGAGGTTGTTGTAGAGGTCCTCCTGCCTGGTGCTTTAGGAGTTGTTGTAGAGGTCCTCCTGCCTAGTGTTTTAGGGGTTGTTGTAGAGGTCCTCCTGCCTGGTGCTTTAGGGGTTGTTGTAGAGGTCCTCCTGCCTGGTGCTTTGTTGTTTAGAGGTTGCCTTGTGCTTTAGAGGTCCTCCTGCCTGGTGCTTTAGAGGGTGTTGTAGAGGTCCTCCTGCCTGGTGCTTTAGAGGTTGTTGTAGAGGTCCTCCTGGCTGGTGCTTTAGAGGTTGTTGTAGAGGTCCTCCTGCCTGGTGCTTTAGAGGTTGTTGTAGAGGTCCTCCTGCCTGGCGCTTTAGAGGTTGTTGTAGAGGTCCTCCTGCCTGGTGCTTTAGAGGTTGTTGTAGAGGTCCTCCTGCCTGGTGCTTTAGAGGTTGTTGTAGAGGTCCTCCTGCCTGGTGCTTTAGAGGTTGTTGTAGAGGTCCTCCTGCCTGGTGCTTTAGAGGTTGTTGTAGAGGTCCTCCTGCCTGGTGCTTTAGAGGTTGTTGTAGAGGTCCTCCTGCCTGGTGCTTTAGAGGTTGTTGTAGAGGTCCACCTGCTTGGTGCTTTATGGGTTGTTGTAGAGGTCCTCCTGGCTGGTGCTTTAGAGGTTGTTGTAGAGGTCCTCCTGCCTGGTGCTTTAGAGGTTGTTGTAGAGGTCCTCCTGCTTGGCGCTTTAGAGGTTGTTGTAGAGGTCCTCTTGCCTGGTGCTTTAGAGGTTGTTGTAGAGGTCCTCCTGCCTGGCGCTTTAGAGGTTGTTGTAGAGGTCCTCCTGCCTGTTGCATTAGGGGTTGTTGTAGAGGTCCTCCTGCCTGGTGCATTAGGGATTGTTGTAGAGGTCCTCCTGCCTGGTGCATTAGGGATTGTTGTAGAGGTCCTCCTGTCTGGTGCATTAGGGGTTGTTGTAGAGGTCCTCCTGTCTGGTGCATTAGGGGTTGTTGTAGAGGTCCTCCTGCCTGGTGCTTTAGGGGTTGTTGTAGAGGTCCTCCTGTCTGGTGCATTAGGGATTGTTGTAGAGGTCCTCCTGTCTGGTGCATTAGGGATTGTTGTAGAGGTCCTCCTGTCTGGTGCATTAGGGATTGTTGTAGAGGTCCTCCTGTCTGGTGCATTAGGGGTTGTTGTAGAGGTCCTCCTGTCTGGTGCTTTAGGGGTTGTTGTAGAGGTCCTCCTGTCTGGTGCATTAGGGGTTGTTGTAGAGGTCCTCCTGTCTGGTGCATTAGGGGTTGTTGTAGAGGTCCTCCTGTCTGGTGCATTAGGGGTTGTTGTAGAGGTCCTCCTGTCTGGTGCATTAGGGGTTGTTGTAGAGGTCCTCCTGTCTGGTGCATTAGGGGTTGTTGTAGAGGTCCTCCTGTCTGGTGCATTAGGGGTTGTTGTAGAGGTCCTCCTGTCTGGTGCATTAGGGGTTGTTGTAGAGGTCCTCCTGTCTGGTGCATTAGGGGTTGGCTCCTCCAGAGAGTAGACCCTGAAGTCTCAGCACCTTAAAAACAAATACATTGGAACAGGCTGAGAACAAAATGACAGCTAATGTTATATTGCCAATGTGCTCTGTGGCTCAAAACACTGGAGACAAACTCCTGAATGGGGGGAGAAAGAGAGGGGAGGCCAGGAGAGAGAAAGAGAGGGGAGGCCAGGGAGAGAGAAAGAGAGAGGAGGCCAGGGAGAGAGAAGAGAGAGGAGGCCAGGGAGAGAGAAAGAGAGGGGAGGCCAGGGAGAGAGAAAGAGAGAGGAGGCCAGGGAGAGAGAAAGAGAGGGGAGGCCAGGGAGAGAGAAAGAGAGGGAGGCCAGGAGAGAGAAAGAGAGGGGAGGCCAGGGAGAGAGAAAGAGAGAGGAGGCCAGGGAGAGAGAAAGAGAGGGGAGGCCAGGAGAGAGAAAGAGAGGGGAGGCCAGGAGAGAGAAAGAGAGGGAGGCCAGGGAGAGAGAGAGAGGAGGAGGCCAGGGAGAGAGAAAGAGAGGGGAGGCCAGGAGAGAGAAAGAGAGGGGAGGCCAGGGAGAGAAAGAGAGGGAGGCCAGGGAGATTAAGAGAGAGGAGGCCAGGGAGAGAGAAAGAGAGGGAGGCCAGGAGAGAGAAAGAGAGGGGGAGGCCAGGGAGAGAGAAAGAGAGAGAGAAAGAGAGGAGGCCAGGGAGAGAGAAAGAGAGAGGAGGCCAGGGAGAGAGAAAGAGAGGGGAGGCCAGGAGAGAGAAAGAGAGGGGAGGACAGGGAGAGAGAAAGAGAGGGGAGGCCAGGGAGAAAGAAAGAGAGGGGAGGCCAGGGAGAGATAACGAGAGGGAGGCCAGGGAGAGAGTAAGAGAGGGGAGGCCAGGGAGAGAGAAAGAGAGAGGAGGCCAGGGAGAGAGAAAGAGAGGGGAGGCCAGGGAGAGAGAAAGAAAGGGAGGCCAGGGAGGAAAGAAAGAGAGGGGAGGCCAGGGAAGAGAAAGAGAGGGGAGGCCAGGGAGAGAGAAAGAGAGGGGAGGCCAGGGGGAGAGAGAAAGAG
The DNA here is from genome assembly GCF_036934945.1 of Oncorhynchus masou masou. Classification (NCBI taxonomy): domain Eukaryota; kingdom Metazoa; phylum Chordata; class Actinopteri; order Salmoniformes; family Salmonidae; genus Oncorhynchus; species Oncorhynchus masou. Next base: position 30,531,355 of record NC_088220.1, on the reverse strand, counting down.
AGGGGGAGGCCAGGGAGAGAGAAAGAGAGGGAGGCCAGGGGAGAGAAAGAGAGGGGAGGCCAGGGAAAGAGAAAGAGAGGGGAGGCCAGGGAGAGAGAAAGAGAGGGATGCCATGGGGAGAGAAAGAGAGGGGAGGACAGGGAGAGAGAAAGAGAGGGAGTCCAGGGAGAGAGAAAGAGAGGGAGGCCAGGGAGAGAGAAAGAGAGGGGGAGGCCAGGGAAAGAGAAAGAGTGGGGAGGCCAGGGAGGCCAGGGAGAGAGAAAGAGAGGGATGCCAGGGAGAGAGAAAGAGGGGAGGCCAGGGAGAAAGAAAGAGAGGGAGGCCAGGGGAGAGAGAAAGAAGGGGAGGCCAGGGAGAAAGAAAGAGAGGGGAGGCCAGGGAGAGAGAAAGAAAGGGGAGGCCAGGGAGAAAGAAAGAGAGGGGAGGCAGGGAAGAGAAAGAGAGGGGAGGCCAGGGAGAGAGAAAGAGAGGGGGAGGCCAGGGAGAGAGAAAGAGAGGGGAGGCCAGGGAGAGAGAAAGAGAGGGGAGGCCAGGGAAAGAGAAAGAGAGGGGAGGCCAGGGAGAGAAAAAGAGAGGGGATGCCAGGGAGAGAGAAAGAGAGGGAGGACAGGGAGAGAGAAAGAGAGGGAGGCCAGGGAGAGAGAAAGAGAGGGGAGGCCAGGGAGAGAGAAAGAGAGGGGGAGGCCAGGGAGAGAGAAAGAGAGGGAGGCCAGGGAAAGAGAAAGAGAGGGGAGGCCAGGGAGAGAGAAAGAGAGGGAGGCCAGGGAGAGAGAAAGAGAGGGGAGGCCAGGGAGAGAGAAAGAGAGGGGAGGCCAGGGAGAGAGAAATAGAGAGGGAGGCCAGGAGAGAGAAAGAGAGGGAGGCCAGGGAGAGAGAAAGAGAGGGGGGCAGGGAGAGAGAAAGAGAGGGGAGGCCAGGGAGAGAGAAAGAGAGGGAGGCCAGGGAGAGAGAAAGAGAGGGAGGCTAGGGAGAGAGAAAGAGAGGGGCAGGGAGAGAGAAAGAGAAAGGGGGAGGCCAGGAGAGAGAAAGAGAGGGGAGGCCAGGGAGAGAGAAAGAGAGGGGAGGCCAGGGAGAGAGAAAGAGAGGGGAGGCCAGTGAGAGAGAAAGAGAGAGGAGGCCAGGGAGAGAGAAAGAGAGGGGAGGCCAGGGAGAGAGAAAGAGAGGGGAGGACAGGGAGAGAGAAAGAGAGGGGAGGCCAGGGAGAGAGAAAGAGAGGGGAGGCCAGGGAGAGATAAAGAGAGGGAGGCCAGGGAGAGAGAAAGAGAGGGGAGGCCAGGGAGAGAGAAAGAGAGGGTCAGGGAGAGAGAAAGAGAGGGGAGGCCAGGAGAGAGAAAGAGGGGGAGGCCAGGGAGAGAGAAAGAGTGGGGGGCCAGGGAAAGAGAAAGAGAGGGAGGCCAGGGAGAGAGAAAGAGAGGGGAGGCCAGGAGAGAGAAAGAGAGGGGAGGCCAGGAGAGAGAAAGAGAGGGGAGGCCAGGGAGAGAGAAAGAGAGGGGAGGCCAGGAGAGAGAAAGAGAGGGGAGGCCAGGAGAGAGAAAGAGAGGGGGGCCAGGAGAGAGAAAGAGGGGGGGCCAGGAGAGAGAAAGAGAGGGGAGGCCAGGGAGAGAGAAAGAGAGAGGAGGCCAGGGAGAGAGAAAGAGAGAGGAGGCCAGGGAGAGAGAAAGAGAGGGGAGGCCAGGAGAGAGAAAGAGAGGGAGGCCAGGAGAGAGAAAGAGAGAGGGAGGCCAGGGAGAGAGAAAGAGAGGGAGGCCAGGGAGAGAGAAAGAGGGGGAGGCCAGGAGAGAGAAAGAGAGGGGGGGCAGGGAAAGAGAAAGAGAGGGGAGGCCAGGAGAGAGAAAGAGAGGGGAGGCCAGGAGAGAGAAAGAGAGGGGAGGCCAGGAGAGAGAAAGAGAGGGGAGGCCAGGGAGAGAGAAAGAGAGGGAGGCCAGGAGAGAGAAAGAGAGGGGGCCAGAGAGAGAAAGAGAGGGGGAGGCCAGGAGAGAGAAAGAGAGGGGAGGCCAGGGAGAGAGAAAGAGAGGGGAGGCCAGGAGAGAGAAAGAGAGGGGAGGCCAGGAGAGAGAAAGAGAGGGGGGCCAGGAGAGAGAAAGAGAGGGGAGGCCAGGAGAGAGAGAGAGAGGGGGCAGAGAGAGAGAGATTGAATAAGGAAAAAGAAAGACAAACACTGTGCAACTTCACCACGAAATGGAAAGATGAGTGACATGTGCCTTTTTTATTGTGTAAAACCAGCCATGAAGTAGAGTGCTAAGTCCTGTTCGCAGTATTAACAAAAAGACAGACAGTCAACAAGATGGAAGTAGTCATTCCCTGTGGTGCGGTTTTGCTCTGATGTTCATACATAAAACACAAGTCTTCCGTGCAGAACTGGTGACCTGATGAAACGCACCACTGGAAAAACTTGATTATATTTAAAGGACCAGCCATTCCATTCTGCCCGATGTACACAACTTTAAAGTGAGGTAATAGCCTGGGTCTAGCCTGGGCATCCCCCCTCCATCTCGCTGCCTCTCCCAATCTCTTTATCTCTCTCCCAATCTCTCTCCCAATCTCTCTCGCTGCCTCAATCTCTCTCTCGCTGCCTCAATCTCTCTCTCGCTGCCTCAATCTCTCTCTCGCTGCCTCAATCTCTCTCTCGCTGCCTCAATCTCTCTCTCTCTCTCTCTCTCTCTCGCTGCCTCAATCTCTCTCTCTCTCTCGCTGCCTCAATCTCTCTCTCTCTCGGCGCCTCTCTCTCTCTCTCTCTCTCTCTCTCTCTCTCTCTCTCTCTCTCTCTCTCTCTCTCTCTCTCTCTCTCTCTCTCCCTTGCAGCCTCCTCTCCTCGGTGAGCCCCATCATGGCACTGGGTGAAACAGTCTCATCAGAAGAAGATGTTACTACCACATCACAGTAGCCTGATAAGACACACCGCTCATCCAACCTCAGCGATATCACCCACCACCAATGTTAAAACACATCACTGCAGCGCTTCCCGCCCTGTCAGGACCACGGCACACTGCAGCTGGATGTCACTGCAGGGACACCTTTCTTTGCACTCTGAATAGAAACTAGGTGAGTAAACAAAACGTCTCCCCAAGACGAGCTCTAGATCACTGTGATCACAAGGGAAGGAATTTGGTGGGGAAAGAAGTGGAGCGCACTGGAGATCTTTCTCCTTCAGGTGGTAAGAACCAGTTTGAGAATAAGATTGTCCGAAAAAGAATTATTTCAGTGAGCAAGTCCATTATAAGTCAGGTCTGGCACCCTCTTTCATGCTGTATGGTCTTCAGTCAAAAGATGTGCTGTAAAAGATATGTTTGCTCACTCATCACTTGATTATGGATGAAATTACATGGATAGGTTCATGTTGGGAGGGAAGTGCTAAGAGTTACGCAAGTGCTTGTGTATTCAGGGAGATTGTGCATTCAGAGAGGTTGTGTATTCAGAGAGGTTGTGTATTCAGAGAGGTTGTGTCTTCAGAGAGGTTGTTGTATTCAGAGAGATTGTGTCTTCAGAGAGGTTGTGTCTTCAGAGAGGTTGTGTATTCAGAGAGATTGTGTCTTCAGAGAGGTTGTGTCTTCAGAGAGGTTGTGTCTTCAGAGAGGTTGTGTATTCAGAGAGGTTGTGTATTCAGAGAGGTTGTGTCTTCAGAGAGGTTGTGTATTCAGAGAGGTTGTGTCTTCAGAGAGGTTGTGTCTTCAGAGAGGTTGTGTCTTCAGAGAGGTTGTGTATTCAGAGAGGTTGTGTCTTCAGAGAGGTTGTGTATTCAGAGAGGTTGTGTCTTCAGAGAGGTTGTGTCTTCAGAGAGGTTGTGTCTTCAGAGAGGTTGTGTATTCAGAGAGGTTGTGTCTTCAGAGAGGTTGTTGTATTCAGAGAGGTTGTGTCTTCAGAGAGGTTGTGTATTCAGAGAGGTTGTGTCTTCAGAGAGGTTGTTGTATTCAGAGAGATTGTGTCTTCAGAGAGGTTGTGTATTCAGAGAGGTTGTGTCTTCAGTGAGGTTGTGTATTCAGAGAGTTTGTGTATTCAGGGAGGTTGTGTATTCAGAGAGGTTGTGTATTCAGATAGGTTGTGTATTCAGACAGCAGTGCTGTTAGTGAGTTCACAAGAGGACAGCTTTTACAACAGCCCACCGAGAGTACTTTAGCTCTGCCTCACTGCTACGGATGAAACACCCATCACTTACACAGAGTGCAGAGAGGAAGGACTAGCTGCTTGCTGCTAGCAATTATGTCTAATACACAGCCCTGGCTAAAATCTCATTTTCCTATCAAAGATGCTGAATAATAGCATTCAATTCTAACTCCACTTTAGTTTCCTTCCCTACTCAACTCTCGGGAGAATTAGGCCACGTTGAATTAATGAATTGCGTAATGTCCCAATGAAAATGAAAATTCCTCAAAGCCAGCTCCATTTTGGTAAATCAGGTGACCCTTGGTCTGTTGCTTGGTGGATATTGAGCAGCAACAAAAGCAACTTGACCTTTCAGCGACAATGTCCAGGCGGACACTCTAATCTCCCCTTCTCAAGTCATAGTGTACAAGTTCCCGTGACGCTGCCCTTTGCACGGTCCATCACTAAGCCAACAATGACATCGTTATCATCCTCTTCCTCCTTGGCAATGGGTTGTATAATCAGGGTAAAGTCATTGGACATCATGGCTAGTGGAATTTAATTGGTTGACTCACTGGGCGGAAATCCTGAAAGGGTTTCAGCAGCCAAAGAATGAGCGCACATCCCCAGCGAACGCAGGCCAGGAGAGTAGGATTAAACATCATCATAATCCAGACTAAGAGGACAATCCACTCTATAAATGGATAATCCCTGGCTAATAATCCAGGAGAATGGCTCTGACTGGCCTAATTCTCTCTGGGCATCGTACATTATGAACAACTGTATAATGAGTGTGGTTGTCTGCGCAGTATTTTCATTTCGGACATATTGGGAGGCTCATGTGTCCCAGGCCCTAAAAGCATGTGAGGAAACATTCTTAACCATCCACTATTAAATAAATGGATACAGATTGAGTCCTCCAAAGGCTGCTGAGTCCACGACTACCTTGACAACGTGGGATACTTTCTAGCGTTTCACTGAAATATCTGTACTCTACAGCAAACAAACTGCATTGATCTGTAGAGATGGTCAAGGGCAAGACCCTAAAACATCAAACCCACTCATTAAATTGTTTCCGGGAAAAAGGTTGATGAAATCAAACCAAGATATTAAGAACTTTGGTTAAGTTAGAAGAAACTTCTTTGTTCATACTGTCATTCTTCAAAAGCACTGAATTAAGACTGGCTGTAAGAGCCTCTATCATATTGCTAACCAAAGCAATATCATGTTTTCATTGGCATGTATTTGACTGCCACGTCAATTTAACTTCAACGTGGTTTTGTAGGGCGAGCCTTTACCCTTCTCTCTACCCCTCCTTCTACCAGCCATAATTCCAAGGGAAAGACAAAGCACTTACTGAATTCCCTCCCTCTCCTCAATTGATCTATACATTTTATTTCATCACCGCAACGATGAATCATCCTTCTTTATTTACCATACTGACAAAGCCTATCCACCACTTGTTCCAGAGGATCCCTTCCCCCATCGATTGAAGAGGACCAGTTGTATTTCTCTCTCATTCATTTGCTGGTACGCAATGGGTGTTTGCATTTACTTACTTCATTTACTGGTCAAATAAGGGTTTGCTGTAGCTCAAATTCTCCCCTTCTTCTCACCCTCTCTGTCGTCCTCCTCTACTCATTCTCCTTCCCTTTGTCCCTTCCTCACCCTCTCCTCCCTCCCTCTCCTCCCTCCCCACTCCTTCGTTCTGGGTACAAGAGGGAATCCCGACTGTTGCCTCACTGCAGTGGAGGAGGGCTGTCATTACGTAACAGCCACTGAGGCAGACATAGAGAGAGACGCACTCACTCTGCTGCAATCAACCAGGCAGTGACAGGGAAGCAGGTAGATGGAGGGGCCGCCGACGACGACATCCAATATTCACGAGGTCTCTGCAGCATCAGAAAATGCACTCTTCTCTGTTCCCCCTGTTTGGACAGCTGTGCCCGGCCCATCCACTCAGCAGTCAGACGCAGAGGAGAAACAGTTAACCGCCCATCCCCACCACCCCCTAGCCCCAAACACACCTCCCACCAGCATCTCATTCAAGGAGCGTTATGCACAGAAACACAGGCCCTGTGGAGACAGAAGTGAGAAACTGAATACCTGTCTCACTGTTTGGTCTGCCAGATATCAGGTCTAGATGTACGGTAATGGACATGGATAAGGAGTTAGACAGGATCCCTGTACGACCCAAAACCCATTGGTGACCTGCGGTTGTAGCCCATGGTGTTGCCTTGTACAATTACCATACATTAACAATGGAGGTCAAAAAGGAAGCTACATGGAAGGAATGACAAGGTGGCTCTTTGGAAGCAAACTGAGCTGTAAAAATTGCAGCTGAAAGATTGACCGCTCAAATTCACCGGCTGCTCTAAGAACGACATGAAAGGTGGAAAGAGAGAAAGATAGTAAATAAAAAGACGAGCACAAAAGAAAACCGAGAAGGAATCAAATCCCCCTGAAGAGGAATTCTCTACTTGATCCATGGCTGGCTGTTTGCAATAATTGAACTATTCTTTAAGGGAACATGGGGTGATTGGTTGTGTCTGCAGGGTAACCTGATGGAGGTGTCCTTGGTTCGGGGACTGCTTTACACCTGCCAGGCCTGACTGCAGCAGAGATATCACTCCATTCACCACATCCCATTCACAAGACCCTCCCTTACACACCCAGCCGGCAACTCCCTCAGGCACCTACAGTCTCTGTCTGTCTCTCTTCTCTGTCTTTATCTTCCTCTATCGGTCTATCCATCTCTGTGACGCCTTTCTCGGTTTATCTTTCACTTCTCTGTTATTTCTTTGTCTACTTCACTCTATAGCCATTTTTTTTCTCTAGCTTTAGCATTCTCTTTATCTCTCTCTTTTCTCTCTAGCTTTATCTCTTTATCTCTCTCTAGCTTTCTCTCTCTCTTTTCTCTCTAGCTTTATCTCTCTTTTCATCCTTTTCTCTCTAGCTTTATTTCTCTCTTTATCCTTTTCTTCCTAGCTTTATCTCTCTTTTTATCCTTTTCTCTCTAGCTTTATCTCTCTTTTTATCCTTTTCTCTCTAGCTTTATTTCTCTCTTTATCCTTTTCTTCCTAGCTTTATCTCTCTTTTTATCCTTTTCTCTCTAGCTTTATCTCTCTTTTTATCCTTTTCTTCCTAGCTTTATCCTTTTCTTCTCTTTATCTTTTTATCCTTTTCTCTCTAGCTTTATCTCTCTTTTTATCTAGCTTTATCTCTCTTTTCTTTTTTATCCTTTTCTTCCTAGCTTTATCTCTCTTTTTATCCTTTTCTTCCTAGCTTTATCTCTCTTTTTATCCTTTTCTTCCTAGCTTTATCTCTCTCTTTATGCTTTTCTTCCTAGCTTTATCTCTCTATTTTCCCTCTGGTTTTATCTCTCACTTTCTTTGTCCTCTTCCATACTGTATATTAGATCTCTCTGTCTAATTGCTCTCCTGGATGCGTACACAAAGCGCTTTGTTCTAGTGATAATAGCTTCAGCACCATTAACCCCAACCCACCCTCTCTGGTCCTTTGGTGTTGATCCACCTTGTAAATGGACTGGTGGTTAGGCTCAATAATGCACATGTATGCTTGAGTATTCCTTGGTCAAATCCCCATTAAAAGCCTGAGCCTCAGAGGACAAATGAAACGGCTGTCAATATCTATCAGCAGTCTAAGTGGTGGTCACTGAGGACCTGAGGAATGCTTTTCTCCTCCATACCTGCCCGAGGCAACACATTAGTACTCCCCAATGCCCCCTACATGTTATTGGAAATGTAATTGTCAGTGTTGTCATCAGGATTATCATCATGATCATGCCCAGTGTCATCACAACCATTGTCATCAGCACCACTCATGTTGTCCTTCTCCTCCTCTCTTAGTTTCTGTCTTTTTACCACCTACAATATCCACCTTGTTTTACCACAACATGATTAGAGAGTCAGATAAGATGTTTTATTGTCCTAGTTGAGGAAATAGCAGAGGATGAAAGACAGTATGCTATAACAACATAGGAGTCTGTGATACACACTGACCTATACGAGAGATAGTCAGAATAACAGAGAGATAAGTCAGAATAACAGTATAATAGACAGAGATAAGTCATAATAACAGAGGGATAACTCATAATAACAGATAGGGAAGTCATAATAACAGAGAGAAAAGACATAACAACAGAGAGAAAAGACATAATATCAGTGAGATAAGTCATAATAGCAGAGAGATAAGTCATAATAGCAGAGATAAGTCATAATATCAGTGAGCTAAGTCATAATATCAGTGAGATAAGTCATAATAGCAGAGATAAGTCATAATAAGAGGGATAAGTCATAGTAGCAGAGAGATAAGTCATAATATCAGTGAGATAAGTCATAATATCAGTGAGATAAGTCATAATATCAGTGAGATAAGTCATAATAGCATAGATACGTCATACTAGCAGAGAGGTAAGGCATAATAGCAGAGAGATAAGTCCGAATAATAGAGAGATAAGTCCTAATAACAGAGAGATAAGTCATAATAACAGTATAATAGACAGAGATAATAAATACAGTTACAGCAGGCTGGTGGTAGCAGTGGGAGTTGTGCATGTGAATGGTCTGATCTAGCATTAGCATAATAAAGATCTATGTTTACATTGGAGGCAGAGAGTTTATACAGGTTTCACTAAGAGGCATTAGTGCCTGCCAACCGTCTCTGAGCGAGCTGGCAACAATAGCAGCTTATAAGGCAAACACTGCAATCCACCTCCTCCAAGGGAATACACAAACACACAGACACAATAGCCCTTCAATCTAACAAATCCCAACAAAGGCAGTACCTTCATAGCGCATACCCATATCGGAGAGATGACATAACCAATTTCTTCTCAGAGTAGACATCATTATTTTTTTACAGCAGTGCCCTACTTTCCCAAAACTTCTGATTTTCGCAAAAGTGTTTTGCAAAAGACTTATTGAAGGCTTACAAGCAAGCGAGGAGCTGTCAATGTTAGGCAGGGAGAAGAGTTAGGCAGGGAGCAGAGTTAGGCAGGGAGAAGAGTTAGGCAGAGAGTAGAGTTAGGCAGAGAGTAGAGTTAGGCAGAGAGCAGAGTTAGGCAGGGAGAAGAGTTAGGCAGGGAGCAGAGTTAGGCAGAGAGTAGAGTTAGGCAGAGAGCAGAGTTAGGCAGGGAGAAGAGTTAGGCAGAGAGCAGAGTTAGGCAGAGAGCAGAGTTAGGCAGGGAGAAGAGTTAGGCAGGGAGCAGAGTTAGGCAGGGAGCAGAGTTAGGCAGAGAGCAGAGTTAGGCAGGGAGAAGAGTTAGGCAGAGAGCAGAGTTAGGCAGGGAGCAGAGTTAGGCAGAGAGTAGAGTTAGGCAGAGAGTAGAGTTAGGCAGAGAGCAGAGTTAGGCAGGGAGCAGAGTTAGGCAGAGAGTAGAGTTAGGCAGGGAGAAGAGTTAGGCAGGGAGAAGAGTTAGGCAGAGAGTAGAGTTAGGCAGGGAGCAGAGTTAGGCAGGGAGAAGAGTTAGGCAGAGAGTAGAGTTAGGCAGGGAGCAGAGTTAGGCAGAGAGCAGAGTTAGGCAGAGAGCAGAGTTAGGCAGAGAGTAGAGTTAGGCAGAGAGTAGAGTTAGGCAGAGAGCAGAGTTAGGCAGGGAGTAGAGTTAGGCAGAGAGAAGAGTTAGGCAGAGAGCAGAGTTAGGCAGGGAGAAGAGTTAGGCAGAGAGTAGAGTTAGGCAGGGAGAAGAGTTAGGCAGGGAGCAGAGTTAGGCAGGGAGCAGAGTTAGGCAGAGAGTAGAGTTAGGCAGAGAGTAGAGTTAGGCAGGGAGAAGAGTTAGGCAGAGAGTAGAGTTAGGCAGGAAGCAGAGTTAGGCAGGGAGCAGAGTTAGGCAGGGAGCAGAGTTAGGCAGGGAGCAGAGTTAGGCAGGGAGCAGAGTTAGGCAGAGAGCAGAGTTAGGCAGAGAGTAGAGTTAGGCAGGAAGCAGAGTTAGGCAGAGAGCAGAGTTAGGCAGAGAGCAGAGTTAGGCAGAGAGTAGAGTTAGGCAGAGAGCAGAGTTAGGCAGAGAGCAGAGTTAGGCAGAGAGCAGGAGAAGAGTTAGGCAGAGAGCAGAGTTAGGCAGAGTTAGGCAGAGAGTAGAGTTAGGCAGAGGGAGAAGAGTTAGGGGAGCAGAGTTAGGCAGCAGAGTTAGGCAGAGTTAGGCAGGGAGCAGAGTTAGGCAGGGAGCAGAGTTAGGCAGAGAGTAGAGTTAGGCAGAGAGCAGAGTTAGGCAGAGAGCAGAGTTAGGCAGAGAGTAGAGTTAGGCAGAGAGCAGAGTTAGGCAGAGAGTAGAGTTAGGCAGAGAGTAGAGTTAGGCAGAGAGCAGAGTTAGGCAGAGAGCAGAGTTAGGCAGAGAGTAGAGTTAGGCAGAGAGCAGAGTTAGGCAGAGAGCAGAGTTAGGCAGAGAGTAGAGTTAGGCAGGAAGCAAAATAGAGAGTAGAAGCAAAATGATTTGGTGTTTGTTTGCTGCAGCTCACACAAACTCACACAATGTAAGGTAGCAAGGGGCCAAACGGAGTAAGACGGTTGCAAATAATAATTCATTTCAAAACACATTTTCTCTGGGAGCTGGAAATGGAAGCACGGCAGTGGGAGTGATGGATCAGGCAGTACTCCGATGTGGTCGAAGGGTGTTAACTGAGGGCTAGTTTGAGTAGCCAAGTCCTCCTGTAGGTGTCATGGCATGACTGGTCCATCATCTATTATGGAGCCTGCTGTGTCTTGGCTGGGAGAGAGTGGTGTGTGTTTGCGGGTTTACATTTAGCGCATGTTTACATTTAGCGTGTGTGTGTGTGTGTAAAATGTGTGTGTGTGTGTGTGTGTGTGTGTGTGTGTGTGTGTGTGTGTGTGTGTGTGTGTGTGTGTGTATGGCAGGGAGTGCATCTCCGTGGGTTACCAGACTGGGCTGGGGTGTGTGTGTGTGTGTAGCATGCGCGTGTTTACATTTAGCGTGTGTTTACACTTAGCTGTGTGTGTGTGTGCTGGGGTGTAGGTGCGTGTTTACGGGTTTTTAGCGTGTGTTTACATTTAGCGTGTGTGTGTGTGTGTGTGTGTGTGCGTGTGGTGTGTGCGTGTGTGTGTGTGTGTGTGTACATTGTGCGTGTGTGTAGCATTTGCGTGTGTTTAGCGTGTGTTTTAGCATGTGTGTGTGTGTGTGTGTGTGTGTGTGTGTGTGTGTATGGCAGGGAGTGCATCTCCGTGGGTTACCAGACTGGGCTGGGGTGTGTGTGTGTGTGTAGCATGCGCGTGTTTACATTTAGCGTGTGTTTACACTTAGCGTGTGTGTGTGTGTGCGCGGGTGTAGCATGCGCGTGTTTACATTTAGCGCGTGTTTACATTTAGCGTGTGTGTGTGTGTGTGTGTGTGTGTGTGTGTGTGTGTGTGTGTGTGTGTGTGTGTGTGTGTGTGTGTGTGTGTGTGTGTGTAGCATGCACGTGTTTACATTTAGCGTGTGTTTACACTTAGCGTGTGTGTGTGTGTGTGTGTGTGTGTGTGTGTGTGTGTGTGTGTGTATGGCAGGGAGTGCATCTCCGTGGGTTACCAGACTGGGCTGGGGTGAAGTAGGAATCCCTGGGGCAACTCTCTCTGCAGCTGAGGCTCTAATAATCCATTTCACCACAGGAGATGAGGAAGAGAGAGAAGGCCTGGGGGCACTTAGTGGACAGATGGACTCATCTCCACCGTGACCTCAGGGAGATGGTATTGTAAATGAGGGCGTGTGTATGTGTGTGTATGCGGTTGGCTGTGTGGGTGGGAGTGACTGGGAACTGGGTCGGTATGTGGGTATACAATATGGTTTAAGGGTATGTGGCCTTTGTGCTACATGAGTGATAGTCCGTTGAGTAACGTCTCTCTATCGAGAGCGAGAGCACGGGTCGAGATCTCCTAGACCAGGAGCACTAACGAAGGCAAGGAAGACGATCAGGAAGGAAAGAGAGGGGGAGGAGCAGGAGAGGAAGAGGAGGATGTGGCCGTCATGGGGTTTCTGGTTGCCATGGTTGCGTGGTGAGAGCATCGGTTGTGTGGCTGGAGATGCTGGACCCGTGGGAGGGAGGCAGCTGGCTGTTAGACACACCACCAGATGGAGCGGTGTTGGCTACGGTTTCCAGGAACACACGCAGGCCTTCTCCCCAGTCTGTACATGTGTCATATCAACCCTGTCAACACACACATCACACTAGAATGAATGGTCTGTAGGGATCCGCGGCTGGCAGCAGGCACACACACACACAGTTAATTTCCTGTTCACACACACACAGTTAATTTCCTGTTCACGCACGCACGCACGCACGCACGCACGCACACACACGCACACACACGCACACACACACACACACACACACACACACACACACACACACACACACACACACACACACACACACACACACACACACACACACACACACACACACACTCTAGAGGGGATGGGTTTCCTAACAGCATGCAGACCTCAGAGGCCCAAACTGTAATCAGTACTGGAAGTTAAAGCTGTCTGGGGATGAGTAGGGCTGAGGAGGGAAACGGGTTGGTACCCTTCCTGGTCCGTGAACCTCCATGTAGTGTAGGTGCAGAGAGATTCTAAGTATGTCAATGTGTCAAAGTTTTCTGCTTGTTTAAAATCACAACCAGGTCTACTTTCACAGTTTCACGGCTTCACACAACCATTTGTTTCATCCCTTGAGCCAAAAAACCTTAGACAGCCGGCAAACAGCTCAGCATGAACAGCTATTGAAAATCCTTAACGCTATTCTTGAGTGTTACTATATATAACTGTGCCATAATCTTTGTAGATATGTGGATCAAACACGCAAAAAATTGCACACAATTAATCTGGGAGATGCTCGGGTTGGGCTTTGATGTCTGACGGTAATAACAGCAGAGTTGCTGCGGTTGTCTTAGTGGTCTCTGATATGGTGTTTAGAGTTAAGAGAAGAAGAAGCAGAGACAGGCAGACAGCCAGCTACAAAGCAATAACCCAGGATCACACAGTGACCTGTGACCTCAGTCTTCCCCAGATAAGTCTAAACATCGTTGAGCCGCATGAGACAGGAGACAGAGACATACAGTATTTCTCTTAATATTGTAAACCTGAAGCAGTAGTTATAGTTATATCCTTAATTAGATTAGTTATATCCTGTCTGTTGAGGTAGAGCAGGAAGAGAGGCAATGGGGAATAATGATTTAGTCTAGTTATTGTTTAAACGAATGGAAACCCTTTCATTGTAGTCACGTCATTAACCTTTAGTAAACAGAAATGAATTACTTCCAGGTACACAAACGTACAAGCATGTGAACCCTTTGGAATTGCCAGGTTTAGAAGAGTGATGGGTGTGGAGTCAGGTGCAGAGAGCAGAGGATTCGGAAGACCATTTATTTACGGGCAAACAACAGCGAACAAAAAGAGGGTAACGCCGAACACAGGCGTAAAACACTCCTAAAGGTACAGCACCGGTACACACGCTGTAAGCTGACATAAATGACAAGGACACTCCTGAATCAGAAACAGCAAACACAGGACAGAAAATAACCACCCACAGGCTACCTAAGTATGATTCTCGGAGACAACGACACCTGCCTCTGATTGAGAACCAAACCAGGCCAAACACAAAACCACAACATAGAAAAAAGAACATAGACTACCCACCCAACTCACGTCCTGACCATACTAAAACAAAGACATAACAAAAGAACTAAGGTCAGAACGTGACAGGAATTACTGGATTTCTGCATAAATTGGTCATAAAATTTGGTCTGATCTTCATCTCGGTCACAACAATAGACCAACACAGTTCCTCAAACCAATAACGCACAAACAATTTTACGTTTTCATGTCTTTCTTGAACACACTGTGTAAACATTCACAGTGCAGGGTGGGAAAAGTATGTGAACCTTTGGATTAATAACTGGTTGACCCTCCTTTGGCAGCAATGTCCTCAACCAAACGTTTTCTGTAGTTGTGGACCAGACCTGCAGTCAGTCAGGAGGAATGTTGGACTATTCCTCTCTACAAAACTGTTTCAGTTCAGAAATATTATTGGGATGTCTGGTGTGAACTGCACTCTTGAGGTCATGCCACAGCATCTCAATCAGGTTGAGGTCAGGACTCTGGCTGGGCCACTCCAGAAGGACTATTTTCTTCTGTTGAAAACATTCTGTTGTTGATTTACTTCTGTGTTTTGGGTCGTTGTCCTGGTGCATCACCCAACTTCTGTTGAGCTTCCATTGGTGGATAGATAGCCTAACATTCTCCTGTAAAATGTCTTGATAAACTTGGGAATTCATTTTTCCGTCAATGATAGCAAGCTGTCCAGGCCCTGATGCAGCAAAGCAGCCCCAAACCATGATGCTCCCTCCACCATACTTTACAGTTGGGATGAGGTGTTGGTGTGCTGTCACTTTCATTTTTCTTCTCCACACATAGTGTTGTGTGTTCCTTCCAAACAACTCATCTGTAGTTTCATCTATACACATAATATTTTGCCAGAAGCTCTGTGGAACATCCTGGTAACACGCCCTGACCTTAGAGAGCTTTTTTATTTCTCTATTTGGTTAGGTCAGGGTGTGATTAGGGTGGGCATTCTATGTTTTCTATTTCTTTGTTTTTGGCCGAGTGTGGTCTCTGATTGGGAATCATACTCAGGTAGCCTTTTTCCCACCTGTGTTTTGTGGGTAGTTATTTTCTGTTACCTGACAGAACTGTTCGAGGTCGTTTGTTCGAGTGTTTTTTTTTTTATAATAAAAGAAATCATGAACACTTTTCACGTTGCGCTTTGGTCCACTCCTTCCGAGGACAGGCGTTACACCAGGTGCACTTTCGCAAACTTCAGACGTGCAGCAATGTTGTTTTTGGACAGCAGTGTCTTCTTCCGTGGTGTTCTTCCATGAACACCATTCTTGTTTAGTGTTTTATGTATCGTAGACTTGTCAACAGAGATGTTAGCATGTTCCAGACATTTCTGTAAGTCTTTAGCTGACTCTCTAGGATTCTTCTTAACATTGAGCATTCTGCGCTGTGCTCTTGCAGTCATCTTTGCAGGATGGCCACTCCTAGGGAAAGTAGCAACAATGCTGAGCTTTCTCCATTTATAGACAATTTGTCTTACCGTGGACTGATGAACATCAAGGCTTTTAGAGATACTTTTGTAACCCTTTCCAGCTTTATGCATGTCAACAATTCTTAATCTTAGGTCTTCTGAGATCTCTTTTGTTTGAGGCGTGGTTCACATCAGGCAATGCTTCTTGTGAATAGCAAAATCACATTTTGTGAGTTTTTTTATAGGGCAAGTCAGCTCTAACCAACGTCTCCAATCTCATTGATTGGACTCCAGGTTAGCTGACTCCTGATAGCTTTTGGAGAAGTCATTAGCCAAGGGGTTCACATACTTTTCCCAACCTACACTGTGAATGTTTAAATGATTTATTCAATATAGACAAGAAAAATACAATTTGTGTTATTAGTTTAAGCACACTGTGTTTGCCTATTGTCGTGACTTACATGAAGATCAGTTCAAATTTTATGACCAATTTATGCAGAAATCCAGGTAATTCCAACATTTTTATGCATGACATCGTATTCTCTTCCCAACAGCATAAATATGACAAACATATAAGAATATAATATATATATCTGGCCAGATAAATTCCTAATTCGACCTACATAGGATATTACACATTACATACAAAACAGACACACAAGTGCAGAGAGAGAGATTTGTGAAATTTGTGAGTGTAATGTTAAGAATTCATTTTTATTTTTTATTTCACTTTTGTTTATTATTTAGTTCACTTGCTTTGGCAATGTCAACATATGTTTCCCATGCCAATAAAGCCCTTAAATGTAAATTAAATTGAGAGAGAGCGCGAGAGAGAGGAAGTGAGACAGAGCAAGAGAGACCGAGCGAGAGAGAGTGAGCGACAGAGAGAGAGAGCGCAACAGAAAGAAAGAGACAAAACGAGAGAGCGACAGACAGAGAGAGACAAAGCAAGAGAGAGCGACAGACACAGAGAGACAAAGCGAGAGAGAGCGACAGACAGAGAGAGAGCGACAGACAGAGAGAGACAGAGAGGGAGTAGCGCAATCATTAGATTGTGCAGCAAAATAGTGTTGAACCTCCATCACCCAGTTGCCATTGTTACCAACATTCCACTGGTGGCCGTGGCCACACTGATATCCAAAAGTACAACTGGGTTTAATGACTTTGAATGGGAGAAAATGACTGTTACACCCAGTGATGTAGTCGCATCACTTAACCTCGAGTCCGCATCAAGTCCCAAGTCCACTGTGCAGGAGTTCGAGTCCACGTGCTCCAGTCTGAGTCACTGGGTCCACAGTAACTCAAAAATAAAGGTATCTAACCAGTCGGATACAGTGTAGTGGCAATAGGGATTTTGTCAATAAATTGTTTGCTTTCATTTTTCCTTTCTTTCTGTGCCACCAAATGATTGCATGTAGGCTACTGGTAATGTTACCAGGGCCACGTTCAGTTGCAAAATGTTCTTGAACATTGCAGATATAAATTACATAAAGAGCTGATGTTATTCCTTATTCAACATGTCAGAGAGGCATGTTTGTTCTACATAGCATATTTCTATCTGAACGTTCCAAAACCTTGTGTCCTGCTGAACGCTCTGCAGGTTGTTAGCTATAGCTAACTAATAAGGTAACGTGACTGAGCACGGTGTAGCCTAAACAAATGGTTAACGGTCCAGTCCGCAAGTAGCCTAGGTCTAGTACAGCCCAGCCTGTGCTTTATGAATGTAAAATGCACAACAGAATCAAATATAAAAACGTTGCCAGGTATTAGGTTTTTGAACGGTAAATCACTCAAGCCGTTTTCTCGGAAAAGAGGGTGACTTGGCTATGGAACCTGGCTATGAAATGCAGTGGGGAAAGTGGGAGGGTTGAGTGAGACGACAAATTCAACGCCAGTCTACTTTGCTATACTGCAAGGAGAGAAAAACAAAAGCTGGACTGCTGTTTTACTGTGAAACTCAATTCTGCTATTGTTTATCATTTTGTGAAGTGGCTTGTGTTTCTTAATCTGGCAAAGAATAGTTCATTATTCTGAGCAGAACAGCGAGGCGCATCTGTGCTGCTAATATTAATTGTGCGTATCACTGAAAAGCTCTCAATCTCTTAAAAAACTATTGTCCAGTCCACCCAGTCAGGTTTTAGTCACAGAGATAATGTTGTCTCGTTTTAGTCACAGAGATAATGTTGTCTCGTTTTAGTCACAGAGATAATGTTGTCTCGTTTTAGTCACAGAGATAATGTTGTCTCGTTTTAGCCACAGAGATAATGTTGTCTCGTTTTAGTCACAGAGATAATGTTGTCTCGTTTTAGTCACAGAGATAATGTTGTCTCATTTTAGTCAACTGAAATGATTTCTCCCCTATGATTTTTCACACATTCTTTCTCAGTCTATTTAGTCAGTTATCGTCACGTCAATCGTCACTGAAAAATAGGTGTTTGGCGAATATTTGAGTCACTGTATTTGTTGACGAAATTAACACGCAGACACGCAGACACACAGACACACAGACACACACAGACACACAGACAAACGCAGACATGCAGACACACAGACACACAGACACACACACACACACAGACACACACACACACACACACACACACACAGACACACACACACAGACACACACACACACACACACAGACACACAGACACACACAGACACACACAGACACACACGCAGACACACACACACACAGACACACACAGACACACACAGACACACGGACACGCGGACACGCAGACACACAGACACGCAGACACACAGACACACAGACACACACAGACACACACAGACACACAGACACACAGACACGCAGACACACACACACACAGACACACACAGACACACACAGACACACAGACACACAGACACACAGACACACAGACACACAGACACACAGACACACAGACACACGCAGACACACACAGACACGCAGACACACACACACACGCAGACACACACACAGACACACGGACACGCAGACACACAGACACACACACACACACACACAGACACACACACAGTTCATGCCCTGTTTTCTGGAAAGCGGTTGCTGTGCAGTGACACCTGCATAAGGAACTGGAGTGTTGTATTAATGATGCAGGAACACCAGCCCTTGTACAAGTCAAGGCCGCATTTGACCATGGTTCAAGGACAAGGCCAGGCCAATGCACTCCACCAAACAGAAAGCAATTGCCACAGTCGGTCTCTAGTTTCTCAAATGGTTCCAAGCGCTAGCGGTGTCACCATACAGGGACACTGAGCTCTGAGTGGAGAGAAGGCGAAGCAAATTGCTACAAGATAAATTAAAGCACAGTAGAGACGTGGCACTGACGAAAGACCAGGCCATTTCCAAACGCCTGGCAGTTGGTACCCAATACACATCTATTGCCCATCGGCATGACAACGGTAGAGATAAAAAGACGTGACACAACCCAGCCACTCATTACAAGATAACACTCCAGAGGGCCATTAAACGGCGTTACATTTTCAAACGTTCTATCCAGGACGGCACCGTAACAGCAGGCGCCTGCCAAATGGCTCGCCCTGCTTTAAATGGACAGAATCCAGACCATACATAAGGAATCAGGTGAACATTCTTGTTAACACCAACAACCTTGCTTTCTGGGAGAAACCATTACATACAGATCTAGGCTGTGAGGCAAGAAGTGTACTGATGATGGTCATTGTGTGCTGTAGAAATGCTACATGATATTGTGAGTTCTCCCTAACTTATCTCTAATTCAAGGAGAACATGTCATGTTTTGTATCATTGTGTAGGGAACATTATGCCCTGAAAAATGACCCATATTTCCCAGTTCTACAAAGGATGTATCTATCAATAATGGAAGAATATTCCATTCCCTAAGGAAAGGGACTCTCCTCCCTGGGGTTGGGTGTACCCCCTGCTGTGCCAGACCTAGGAATCGGGAGGAGCCTCAGTACCTAGCCCCGCCCTCATTGTCCATTTGCACTGAACACCCCCATGACCTCCTTGCTTTTTGAAAGGATGTTTGGGAACCCGACCAGAGATTGAGCTACTACTGAATTCCACGTGAGAGCATTCAATGCAGCCTTTCCTCACTCGTTGAATCCGTATTGGTGTGAGCGTGTACCTCGATACTGCTTAGGTCATTTCCCTCACAAAATGACCTGCTTTGTCTCGTTTAGAATTATTGTGAAATAATTGCTTATCCTACCCTGTCCTCTCCCTTCCCCTTCTAACTACTTCATCGTTGCTTATCATTTCTGACATAATCTGTCACCGACTAATGAATCCTGTACGGTAGTATTACCTTGTTTTTAAAATAAATATTTATTTTATAAAATAATATCACCTTCTCTGAGATTTTGAATCTGACTTGTCATTAAAAGATCCCTACAGAACATTGTGATTGTAATTGTGACAACTAGGCCTGTGGTTTATGCTACATGCTAAGAGCATTTCCTATCGACTTAAATGATGGCTGGTGCCCTGTTTACCGTAGAATATAGATAAATCCATATTTTACATTCCATGATTAATTACCTAATTAATTAGACATTATCATAACGTTAGGCCACTCTGCAACGTCACACATACAAAAAAAGAGCAATTTTCAAGTCGCATCGTTTCTCGGCATTTTCACTGATTTCCACATAAAGTAGCCCTTCGCACTATTTGTCAGAGACAGCGCTCAGATGGGCTATTGATTGTGGTGGACTTGCAGACACCGCACCGCAGATGCATGCCTAATCACCTGCAGTAAAATGAAACAATTCCTATAGCAACAGCTCAGGATGACATTGGCCAATGAGAGGCCAACAAGTTTGTTGTCTATCGCTCTTACATTCCAGGTTCATTTGGGTACAGAGAGAACCAACCTCAAGACAGAAACCCTATCTGGTACAGAGAGAACCAACCTCTGAACTACTGGCGCAGACAGAAACCCTATCTGGTACAGAGAGAACCAACCTCAAGACAGAAACCCTATCTGGTACAGAGAGAACCAACCTCTGCACTACTGGCACAGACAGAAACCCTATCTGGTACAGAGAGAACCAACCTCTGCACTACTGGTACAGACAGAAACCCTATCTGGTACAGAGTGAACCAACCTCTGCACTACTGGTACAGACAGAAACCCTATCTGGTACAGATAGGACCAACCTCAAGACAGAAACCCTATCTGGTACAGAGAGAACCAACCTCTGCACTACTGGCGCAGACAGAAACCCTATCTGGTACAGAGAGAACCAACCTCTGCACTACTGGCGCAGACAGAAACCCTATCTGGTACAGAGAGAACCAACCTCTGCACTACTGGCACAGACAGAAACCCTATCTGGTACAGAGAGCACCAACCTCTGCACTACTCACACAGACAGAAACCCTATCTGGTACAGAGAGCACCAACCTCTGCACTACTGGTCACACAGACAGAAACCCTATCTGGTACAGAGAGAACCAACCTCTGCACTACTGGTACAGACAGAAACTCAAGACAGAAATCCTATCTGTACAGAGAGCACCAACCTCTGCACTACTGGCGCAGACAGAAACCCTATCTGGTACAGAGAGAACCAACCTCTGAACTACTGGCGCAGACAGAAACCCTATCTGATGAAGAGCCACCTCAGACATCATCACTATTAAAGATAGTAAAGACAGAAACCCTAGTACAGAGAGTCTGCACTACTCACACAGACAGTCTTTCTGGTACGTAGAGCACCAAGACTGGGAGTCAGAAACCCCTGGTACAGAGTTTCTATTCCAGACAGAAACCCTATCTGGTACAGAGAGTGCACATACAGTACATGGTGTGAACCAACCTCTGCACTTGAAACCCTATCTGGTACAGAGGGCCGTCCTCTAGGGGCCTGGCCTGCAGCATGACAGAAAACCCTATCGATGACAGAACACTGGCGCAGACAGAAACCCTAGCTGGTACAGAGAGGCCCTACAACCCTTCTACTGTGTCTGGTCCTGGTCTTACAGAGAGCACCAACCTCTGCACATCAGACAGAAACCCTATCTGGTACAGAGAGAACCAACCTCTGCACTACTGGGTTTATCGTGATGAAAGTGTACATCATAGAAAGTAAGTTTTTAGTGCTCTGTGTTCAGTGCTCTGTGTTCAGTGCTCTGTGTTTAGTCCTCTTGTTCAGTGCTCTGTGTTCAGTGCCCTTGTTCAGTGCTCTGTGTTCAGTGCTCTGTGTTCAGTGCTCTGTGTTCATTGCTCTGTGTTCAGTGCTCTGTGTTCAGTCCTCTTGTTCAGTGCTCTGTGTTCAGTGCTCTGTGTTCAGTGCTCTGTGTTCAGTGCTCTGTGTTCATTGTTCTTGTTCAGTGCTCTGTGTTCATTGTTCTTGTTCAGTGCTCTGTGTTCAGTGCTCTGTGTTCATTGTTCTTGTTCAGTGCTCTGTGTTCAGTGCTCTGTGTTCAGTGCTCTTGTTCAGTGCTCTGATTTCATTGTTCTTGTTCAGTGCTCTGTGTTCAGTGCTCTGTGTTCATTGTTTCTTGTGCAGTGCTCTGTGTTCAGTGCTATGTGTTCAGTGCTCAGTGTTCAGTGCTCTTGTTCAGTGCTCTGTGTTCAGTGCTCTGTGTTCATTGTTTCTTGTGCAGTGCTCTGTGTTCAGTGCTCTGTGTTCAGTGCTCAGTGTTCAGTGCTCTTGTTCAGTGCTCTGTGTTCAGTGCTCTGTGTTCAGTGCTCTGTGTTCATTGTTCTTGTTCAGTGCTCTGTGTTCAGTGCTCTGTGTTCATTGTTCTTGTTCAGTGCTCTGTGTTCAGTGCTCTGTGTTCATTGTTCATTGTTCTTGTTCAGTGCTCTGAATATCTGTTATGTGTTATACATTATGTATTATGTCTTGAGTTTCTGCTGGTGGGTGTGTGGTGCGTGTCTGCACATGTGCGAGTGCATATATTTGAACAAAAGTGTTTTTAGTCAGTTGTATGTAGGTTAGTGCAGAGCAGCAGATTGGATGGAAGTGAGTGTGTTTATTTCTTCATGTTTACTGTCAGCCAAGCATGTCCACAGATCGGAGTCTCCCTCTGCTGAGCACCTGCTCCTTTGTCCTCTATTACTTGCCAAGTGGCCTTTTGTGTGGTGTTATAATATCTATATTATTTGTATACAGTTTGTCATTGTTGTACAGAACCCACTGTCCGCAAGTCGTCATGACATCTTCATGTTCAGCACCCCCAACCCCCACCTCGTCCGTTGGTTGCTCCTGTTGGTCTGCCCTGTACGGAGCCTGCACAAGCCTGGGTTGCTCCTGTTGGTCTGCCCTGTACGGAGCCTGCACAAGCCTGGGTTGCTCCTGTTGGTCTGCCCTGTACGGAGCCTGCACAAGCCTGGGTTGCTCCTGTTGGTCTGCCCTGTACGGAGCCTGCACAAGCCTGGGTTGCTCCTGTTGGTCTGCCCTGTACGGAGCCTGCACAAGCATGGGTTGCTCCTGTTGATCTGCCCTGTACGGAGCCTGCACAAGCCTGGGTTGCTCCTGTTGGTCTGCCCTGTACGGAGCCTGCACAAGCCTGGGTTGCTCCTGTTGGTCTGCCCTGTACGGAGCCTGCACAAGCCTGGGTTGCTCCTGTTGGTCTGCCCTGTACGGAGCCTGCACAAGCCTGGGTTGCTCCTGTTGGTCTGCCCTGTACGGAGCCTGCACAAGCCTGGGTTGCTCCTGTTGGTCTGCCCTGTACGGAGCCTGCACAAGCCTGGGTTGCTCCTGTTGGTCTGCCCTGTACGGAGCCTGCAAGCCTGGGTTGCTCCTGTTGGTCTGCCCTGTACGGAGCCTGCACAAGCCTGGGTTGCTCCTGTTGGTCTGCCCTGTACGGAGCCTGCACAAGCCTGGGTTGCTCCTGTTGGTCTGCCCTGTACGGAGCCTGCACAAGCCTGGGTTGCTCCTGTTGGTCTGCCCTGTACGGAGCCTGCACAAGCCTGGGTTGCTCCTGTTGGTCTGCCCTGTACGGAGCCTGCACAAGCCTGGGTTGCTCCTGTTGGTCTGCCCTGTACGGAGCTTGCGTGAGCCTGGGTTGCTCCTGTTGGTCTGCCCTGTACGTGTGCCCCCGGTGTCCAAACATGCATGGCTTGAGATGTGGTCAATGGTCAGTGTGTGCAGCTAGCTACCTACACTGACCAAAAATATAACCATGTAATGTGTTCCTGAAATGGTCAATTCCCACACGCACAAAAAGCTTATTTCTCAAATTATGTGCACAAATTAGTTTACATCCCTGTTATTGAGCGTTTCTCCTTTGCCAATATAATCCAGGTGTGGCATATCAAGAAGCTGATTAAATGGTATGGTCATTACACAGGTGCACCTTGTGCTGGGGACAATAAAAGGCCACAAACTGTGCAGTTATGTCGCACAACACAACGCCACAGATGTATCAAGTTTTGAGGGATGTGCAAATGGCATGTTGACTGCAGGAATGTCCACAAGAGCTGTTGCCAGAGAATTGAATGTTCATTTACCATAAGCCACCTCCAACGTTTTAGAGAATTTGGTAGTACGTCCAACTGGCCTCACAACCACTGACCATGTGTAACCACGCCACGCTTGACCTGACTGCAGTTCGGCATCATAACCAAATTCAGTGGGCAAATGTTCACCTTCGATGGCCACTGGTACGCTGGAGAAGTGTGCTCTTCATGGATGAATCCCAGTTTCAACTCTACCAGGAAAATTGCAGACAGGATTTATGGCGTCATGTGGGCGGGCAGTTTGATGATATCAACATTGTGAACAGGGTGCCAAATGGTGGCAGTGGGATTATGGTATGGGCAGGAATAAACTACGGACAACGAAACCTTGTATTTTATCTATGGCATTTTGAACGCACAGAGATACCGTGACGAAATCCTAAAGCCCGTTGTCGTGCCATTCATCCGCCGTCATCACCTCATGTTTCAGCATGATAATGCACGGCCCCATGTCGCAAGGATCTGTACACAATTCTTGTCATCTGGAAATGTCCCAGTTCTTCCATGGCCTGCATACTCACCAGACATGTCACCCATTGAGCAAGTTTGGGATGCTCCTGATCGATGTGTATGACAGCTTGTTCCAGTTCCCGCCAATATCCAGCAACTTCACACAGCCATTGAAGAGGAGTGGGACAACATTCCACAGGCCACAATCAACAGCCTGATCAACTCTATGTGAAGGAGATGTGTCGAGCTGCATGAGACAAACGGTGATTACACCAGATACTGACTGGTTTTCTGATCCACGGACACACTTTTTCTTTTAAAGGTATCCGTGACTTACAGAAGCATATCTGTATTCCCAGTGAAATGCATATATTAGGGCCTAATGAATGTATTTAAATTGACTGATTTCCTTCCATGAACTGTAACTCGGTCAAATCTTTGAAATTGTTGCGTGATGTGTTTCTGTATTTGTTCAGTGTAGTTTAAATATGAACAGCACTTGATTCACGGCATCATAATATTGGGTCTGGTTGGAAGTGTTGCGCTGCAGAGAGAGACAGAGAGGAGTGTCTGCATCTATATGATCCAACATCCCTTCCTCAGTCGTTGCACATGTGTGTCAGAGCAGCGGCAACACCGGTAGTCTAGACCTTAAATTACCACCATATACTCAAATATCCACACAAGCCACCAGCCAGCCAGCCGTATAATATGAGTCAAAAGATGATGAATATTATATTAAGAAACTATTCAAGAGCTTTGAAGATCAATCAGAAAAGCAAATAGAGCTAGACAACTAGCAGATCAGCTGATATATAGCCCACTCTGCTTTCCCCATGTCAGTGCTGTTCATTGACTACAGCTCAGCGTTCAACACCATAGAGCCCTCAAAGCTCATCAATAAGCTAAGGACCCTGGGACTAAACACCTCCCTCTGCAACTGGATCCTGGACTTCCTGACGAGCCGCCCCCATGTGGTAATAGATGGTTCTCTCTGCCACCGCACGGCAAATGGTACCGGAGCGCCAAGTCTAGGTCCAAGAGGCTTCTAAACAGCTTCTACCCCCAAGCCATAAGACTCCTGAACATCTAGTCAAATGGCCACCCAGGACTATTTGAATTGCCCCCCCCCCCCCCTCTTTACACCACTGCTACCCTCTGTTGTCATCTATGCATAGCCACTTTAATAACTCTACCTACATGTACATACTACCTCAACTAACCGGTGCCCCCGCACATTGACTCTGTACCGGTACCACCCCTGTATATAGTCTCACTATTGTTATTTTACTGCTGCTCTTTAATTACTTGTTACTTTTATCTCTTATTCTCATATGTAATTTTTTTGAAACTGCATTGTTGGTTAGGGGCTCGTAAGTAAGCATTTCACTGAAAGGTCGATCCCAGTTGTATTTGGCGCATGTGACTAATAAATTGTAACTTGATTTGATTTGATCTTTAGCAATTACTTTAACTAGCTTGCTTACAATTTGTGATGAGTTCAGGTGGTTTTGCAGAAATAAATAGGCCTATGTTCAAAATTGTCAAATGTTTTGCTACAGAGGCTGTTGATATGTCACGAATTTCAATATATTATTTATTAAACAGGCTTTTTTCCCATGTTGAGCACCTGAAAGGTCAGGATCCTGCTGTCTCTCTAATGTTTAAGTACTTTCAATATCCTTATGAGTGTCGGTATGTCTGTATCTGTATCTGTCTCAGTAGATGTTTGTGTCTCAGTGTGCCTGTTCGTACATGTCTCTTCCCCTATCTCAATGTCTCTGTTCATGTGTTTGCTCTCCCTGATCAACAGGGTGGAAATGATAGCATGAAGCCCACTCAACAAGCTGACGGGGTGAAGTCGTGGTCTGGTTTGACTGACTGGAGACAGTGGCGGTGGAGCGTGGCAGAGCCCTGCTGGGGCACTGCAGGAGGGCTTGTAAAGGTGAGGCTCCGGCACTTGGGTCCCACAATAAGGGGTGCCTCTGGGGAGGGTAATCACCATGAGGCCAACAGCAGTCAGCACAAAGAGACCCCTCTAAGAGAGACACAGGCCAGGCTTTGTATTCCCACACACTCTGAGTGTGCCTCGCTCCAGGGGGCCTGAGAGCCACAGCAGGAGGCCTAATAAACCATTAAGAGTGAGAGGAGGGGGTCTGACGGGAGGGAGTCTGGCAGGGGTGATACACACACACACATACACACATACATAAACGCGCTGGTGCGGTGAAGAGCGGGGAATCACTCCAACACTTGGACTCGGATACGCTCACGCTGACTCACGCACGGTTGCTCACTCATATACTATCACTCATTCGGTGGCATGCGAGGTCACTCACTCACTCCCTCACCCTTTCCCTTCCTCTTTCACTCCCTCCCTCCTGCCCTCTTCCATCACTCCCTCACCTTTCAGCACACATACTGTAGCCCGCTGAATCCACAACCCCTCAAAGACAGTCTCAGCATACCGGTTGTGTCAACGCCGTAAAGCAACACCATGCTGAGCTATAATGAATAAATACATGCACTGTTGTTCGCACACAAGGGCTTTTCATGCAAAAGAACAAGCAGAAACGAAACAAGCAACGACGTCAAAAACATGCAAAATCCACTGACGTGTTTAAAGTACACTAATGTGATGTCACTCTTTAGCAGCTTCATACTGTTCACTGGTTGGTACATTGCTGGAGAGATTATGTCATTCCTTATATATGCTTTTATATTCAGGTTATTGGGACTCAACACCAGGTCATGGAAATGCGCTTTCTTGTGAAACCATATGGTTCTACATCACAGGAGGCTGCTGAGGGGAGGACAGCTCATAACAATGTCTGTAACGGAGTACATGGAATGGCATTGGATACCTTTCCACAGATTCCGCTCCAGCCATTACCAAGAGCCCGTCCTCTCCAATTATCTACCGCCAACCTCCTGTGTTATACAATATAAGCGCTTTACATAGGAAAATAACAAGCAATACTGAGAACTAGAACACACTCTTGAGACTACTATCTATTGTGGTTTAAAGGATTGTTCAAGACACAAGTAGGCCACTATAAAATGCCTCTGTATATACGGTACAGTAGCTAAAAGCGCCAACCCCGCTCTTTTAAGTTCCTTGGGACGCAATCCATTTACCCACTTCAAATTATTCATTGGATAAAACATCCATGGCTTTATCAACAGTTCTCTGCTTGGTTGAATTAGAGCATGGCCATGCTTTTGAAAGGTGGAATATTACATCAGAGTAGCACTGGCGTCATCACCCTGGTCATGTGACCTTCCTGTTTGGACAGGAATTTGATGAGAGGAAAGATTGTGGCTGTGGTAACTAGTAACATGCAAAATTGTATTTATCGTAACAAAATAAACTTTGTTTAAGGTTTGGGTTAGTCATAAGGTTAGCAGTGTGGTTAAGGTTAGGTTCAAAATCAGATTTTCAATTGACTTTGTGGTTTTGTTAACAAGTTCAGCTTCAAATTAAAGAGACAGACTTCAGCCATTTGTAAACATCCAGCAAAAGAATAAAAGGAATAAAGAGAACAGGAAAACATCCCTGAAAGGAAAGGAGCGAGAAGAAAAGCAGGGAGTGTTTATTACAATTTGATTTAAAATAAAGAGGCCTTCCACTGCATTTTTCATCAGTAGCACTCATTCAGTTGGTAAGCCTTGTTCTCATCCTCATTCACATCTCAGGCCAGGAGAGAACGAAGAGGAAAGGAAGGCTGATTACAATGCGGTCCTGAGCCCAGGCTCATGGGGATGCAGACTAATGGTATTCAAATAGACTTGAAGGGCTTCCAGGGGAACTTAGAAATGTTTCCAAAACGCTCCACCAACGTTTCTATATGCATGGAATGTACCTTAAGGAACAGCGCTGCCCGCCCCAACTCAGCCTGCTCCAACATCAAGTGACATAACAGTGCATGTTTTGGTTAGACAAAAGCAGGGAAGGAAGGAAGAGAGGGAAAGAAGAGGGGGAGGGAAGGAAGAGAGGGAAGGAGGGTTCGAATACCCGAGCCAACGAGGTGAAAAACCTGTCGACATGCTCTCAAGCAAGGCACTGAACCCTAATTGCTCCTGTAAGTCGCTCCAGATCAGAGCGTCTGCTAAATGACTAAAATGTAAATGTAGCCATGTGGCGCCACTCCTGTCATAAATAATATCCGCTGTGGTTAAGTGAGAGGAAGAGACTCAGCCCAAATGGTTTGCTGGTGGAAGGACACCACTCAGCTCTTCTCAGACAGACACACACCTGCTCAGCACTCTCCTGCCCCCCCACTGATTCTGAGGACAGAAGAGGACTCGTCGTTAAATCAACCTACCTACAAGACCTGAGGGCAAGAGTAAGACACTTAGCAGATGGAGAGCAAAGAGACACTGGTGGAAAAGGGACTAAAGGCAATGGTCCACATTTCTATCTCCCTCTGCCCTGGGCTAGAGCCAAGCCAGATCCATCTGCCCTGTGCTAGAGCCAAGCCAGATTCCTCTGCCCAGGGCTAGAGCCAAGCCAGATCCCTCTGCCCAGGGCTAGAGCCAAGCCAGATTCCTCTGCCCAG
The DNA here is from genome assembly GCF_036934945.1 of Oncorhynchus masou masou. Taxonomy (NCBI): domain Eukaryota; kingdom Metazoa; phylum Chordata; class Actinopteri; order Salmoniformes; family Salmonidae; genus Oncorhynchus; species Oncorhynchus masou. The sequence goes on along the minus strand of NC_088220.1, from coordinate 30,502,767 downwards.
GGCTAGAGCCAAGCCAGATCCATCTGCCCTGTGCTAGAGCCAAGCCAGATCCCTCTGCCCAGGGCTAGAGCCAAGCCAGATCCCTCTGCCCCTTTAGATCACAGGAATAATAACACAGACACATCCTCTTCCCATCTCTCCCAAGTTCATGCTACAAGTCCCTGTGAAGACGGAGCCAGTAACGGGACCTATAGAGTAATAACCTAACAACCTCCCTTGGCTAGGGGACTGCTCTGATATCACATAGTTTTAGCCTATGTGATCGCAGAACAATGTTACAGTAGAACAACGCATCTTTCTAAGGAGAACAAGTCCTCATCATCAGATATGGCCATTCTGTAAAGGATGTGCACAAAGAGTGACCTTGGTCAGCCCATTAACTGTATATACCTCTTCCTGTCCATGTCTGTGTGTTAATGTGAGTGGATGGTGATTGGCTAAGCAGAAGGGAGTACTGTGTGGAAGGGCACACAGTGAGGATATTGCATCACCATGGCATCTTCAGCATGCCCTGTGGTGCTGTCACGGCAACAGGAGCCAAGAGCAAGGAGAGACATCTGGCTGTTGTGTGGCTAAAACCACAACCCTTCTGATGCATCTGTGTGATATTGCTGATCTACATCTCTCACCAATATGGGCATTGAAATAGAGAAGCCTTACAGTGTGAGTGTAAGGGATTACGTCCGAGAAGTAGCGAGAAGGATCGGAGGACCAATGCGCAGCGTAGTAAGTGTCCATAATGTTTAATCAAAAATGAACACTGAAATAAGAAAAACGTGCCAAAACGACACAAACGAAACAGTCCCGTGTGGCACAAACACTGACACAGAAAATAAACACCCACAGCTCAAAAGCGAAACCAGGCTACCTAAGTATGATTCTCAATCAGGGACAACGATTGACAGCTGCCTCTGATTGAGAACCATAATAGGCCGAACACAGAAATTCCAAATTATAGAAAAACGAACATAGACAAACCACCCAACTCACGCCCTGACCATACTAAAACAAAGATAAAATAAGTGATGAAATCATTTATATGTTTAAAGATAATGATGAAATAATTCCACTCTGAAACCATATAATTGAATGAAATGTATTAGAATCATAAAACTATAATCTGATGATGTGTGTAGTTTTAGTTTTAGTCAGAATTAGTATGTAAGCAGGGTGCAAGTGGGAAACAAATTATAATAGGAGCTATCGACAGACAAGTTGTAATACTGTGTTCCTTACAGGTCATCCTGTCTCCACCCGTGGATGGGAGAAACTGCTAGGCTTGCAGAAAATGATGAAACATGTTGCAGATTAAACAATGTATCTGTGTAGTGGAAAAACACCGACTGTCTGAGCAAGGCGTAGCTTAAGATTTGAACTTGTTTGTGTGTGTTATAAAGACTGGGTTTATATAATGGACTTCAGAGTACTTCCGTGAATAAACATTCTGACTATTGTAAAGCTCTTGTCTGTTTCATTCAACCAGAATCTTACAAACTCTGGGTTGCAGACTGAGTAGATTAATTGAGGTTTATGAACATTGATAACGAAATTATCATAACACTGAGCCAAGTCACATCCTACAGTAAATCCGTCTTTTGTACTGTAACAGTGGATAAATAGTCCACTGTGTCAGGGGGGGGGCAATTCCAGTCCTCGGGGGCCTGATTTGGAGTTACACTTTTCCCCCAGTTTTTACCGTTTTTTTAAATCCTCGGTTTGAAATGCTATCAGTTTAATCAGCTGTTTGCTCGGGATGGGGAAGAAGTGTGACATCCCTACTACCGGACTGGAGTTGCCATCCCTGCCCTCGGTCTATACAACAGAAAAACACACGCTAGCGGAAAAAATTAGATTTTTCTGTCAGCCTGTAAGACAGCAAACCCCTTACACAATACATCAGAATGAATCAACAGTATTGAGTATGTGCATATGTTTGACACAACTCATGTTGAGATATCCGCTTATTATTTCTGGCTGGGGAGAAAGTGTATACTGGACTGTACAAGAGATGAATAGCCTGCTGATTCCTAGTGGAGGGAGTCAATGCATTGAGTACATATTGGTGTCAGAGGGCACTGCGTGAATTTATTAAATAGGTGTGTGTGTGTGTGTGTGTGTGTGTGTGTGTGTGTGTGTGTGTGTGTGTGTGTGTGTGTGTGTGTGTGTGTGTGTGTGTGTGTGTGTGTGTGTGTGTGTGTGTGTGTGTGTGTGGTGTGTGTGGGTTTGTGAATGTGTGTGTGTGTGTGTGGGGCTGCTGAGGGGAGGACGACTCATTATAATTCCGGTAATGGAGTCAATGGAATGGCATCAAACACATCAAACACATCAAACACGTGGTTGATACCATTCCATTGACTCCATTACCGGAATTATAATGAGTCGTCCTCCCCTCAGCAGCCCCCACTGGTGTGAATGTATGGGTATTCACGTCTTGCCTACTACTTACTAAAACTACATGCTGTCTACTGATCGTAGTACATACTAATTAGAATGTATTCAGACAAGGCAATTGTAGGTGTAGAATGTGGTATAGAATATGAAATTTTTGTCCATCAGCAGTAATGTTCCAACAGCACGGCCTGTGGATAGTCTCTAAGCCAAAGGCTGAGTCCTCACCTACTCCCATCCATCTTTGTCATTGGGAGGCTGTTTTTGGATCCCTCTGTCACATTATTAATAACGGATATATTCCCATTTGTGCTGCCCTGGGGAAATGAATGATTCGAAATGGGAATAATTCCATTGCCTGTCCCGTTGCCCCTCCTTCCTGGGCTGGGGAAGATGAATGAGGCGGGTGATTAGGAGGAGCAGTGACATGGATGTAGCCATCGAAGCCTGTTAGCAAGCAGTATGAGGGTGAGGGCTGTGCTGTGCATACTGCAGGTCTACACAAACTACAACAGGAGTTACATATTTGTTTAAAACGTTGGGGGTGGAAGGGAGGAAGGGAAGGAGGGAAGAGGGAGGGGTCATTAAATGTATATTTTTGGGATGTAACAGACATCAGGTTCAACTCTAGTACATTCAGCAGTGAGTGTATCAAGCCTCCATTGTTCAGTGTGCAACAGGCAGACCGAGAGAGAGAGAGAGAGAGAGAGAGAGAGAGAGAGAGAGAGAGAGAGAGAGAGAGAGAGAGAGAGAGAGAGAGAGAGAGAGAGAGAGAGAGAGAGAGAGAGAGAGAGAGAGAGAGAGAGAGAGAGAGAATGTTTCTCTGTGGATGACTCAGACAGTGACGGCCCACTCACTGCCACTCTCATTTGGCCCAGGATCAACCTGTTCTATAGCAACCCTGCAGAACCCAATGCTAGGGAGCGCTGCGCCCCAGACAGCTCTACAATACAAGCAGTGATGAAACCAGTCAACGAGCAGTGTCATCATGGGGCTTAGTGCAAAGCTATGCTCTGATCTGAATAAAGGTCTGCATCGTCGGCATCAAATTACTGTTCCCATGGTAACCTCAATAAAATGGCACTTCTTGGATGATGGTTTTCTCTGAGATTTTAGAAATAAGGATTTGGGGTGTTGATTACAGTTCAGTCACGTACGCAATAGCAGTGTGTGTAGGTGTAATCATTTTCCTCAGACATTAGTCATTCCATTCATGGACAACACAGCCTTCCCTGCACGTCTTCTAGCCTTTAAGCACAACTAAACTCAGCAAAAAAGAAACGAACAAACGAGTAAACTTAACGTGTAAGTATTTGTATGAACCTAACAATATTCAACAACTGAGACATAAACTGAACAAGTTCCACAGACATGTGACTGAATGAAATTGAATAATGTGTTCCTGAACAAAGGGGGGTCAAAATCAAAAGTAACAGTCGGTATCTGGTGTGGCCACCAGCTGCATTAAGTACTGCAGTGCATCCCCTCCTCATGGACTCCACCAGATTTGCCAGTTCTTGCTATGAGATGTTACCCCACTCTTCCACCAAGACACCTCCAAGTTCCCAGACATTTCTGGGGGGAATGGCCCTGGCCCTCACCCTCTGATCCAACAGGTCCCAGACGTGCTCAATGGGATTGAGATCCGGTCATGTCAGGATGAGCCTGCAGGAAGGGTACCACATGAGGGAGGAGGATGTCTTCCCTGTAATGCACTGCGTTGAGATTGCCTGCAATGACAACAAGCTCAGTCCGATGATGCTGTGACACACCGCCCCAGACCATGACAGACCCTCAAGCTCCAAATCGATCCCGCTCCAGAGTACAGGCCTCGGTTTAAAGCTCATTCCTTCGACGATAAACGCGAATCCAACCATCACCCCTGGTGAGACAAAACCGCGACTCATCAGTGAAGAGCACTTTTTGCCAGTCCTGTCTGGTCCAGCGACGGTGTGTTTGTGCCCATACGTGACGTTGTTGCCGGTGATGTCTGGTGAGGACCTGCCTTACAACAGGCCTACAAGCCCTCAGTCCAGCCTCTCTCAGCCTATTGCGGACAGTCTGAGCACTGATGGAGGAATTGTGCGTTCCTGCTGTAACTCTGGAAGTGTGTTACCATCCTGTACCTGTCCCGCAGGTGTGATGTTCGGATGTACCAATCCTGTGCAGGTGTTGTTACACATGGTCTGCCATGGTGAAGATGATCAGCTGTCCATCCTGTCTCCCTGTAGCGCTGTCTTAGGCGTCTCACAGTACGGACATTGCAATTTATTGCCCTGGCCACATCTGTAGTCCTCATGCCTCCTTACGTGTTCACGCAGATGAGCAGGGACCCTGGGAATCTTTCTTTTGGTGTTTTTCAGAGTCAGTAGAAAGGCCTCTTTAGTGTCCTAGGTTTTCATAACTGTGACCTTAATTGCCTACCATCTGTAAGCTGTTAGTGTCTTAAACAGGTGCATGTTCATTAATTATTTATGGTTCTTTGAACAAGCATAAGAAACAGTGTTTAACCCCTTTACAATGAAGATCTGTGAAGTTATTTGGATTTTTACAAATTATCTTTGAAAGACAGGGGCCTGAAAAAGGGACTCTCAGAGGCTGTTGCCCAACGCCCAATGTCCAATGCTACACAGTCCACCACAAAAAGGCCGCCACAATTGATTCAGAAGTATCTCTTCCCCTCCCACCCTCATCTACAGGGAGCCTCCCCTGTCAATCCATCCTCAGTGGTGTCAACAAGGGGAAAGGCACTGAGTCGAGACTGAAGTGATGTAGTCCATTTCTCAACAACACACTCCTTTTCAATTAACTTCTGTCACGCTCAGCTGCGACTCGACTCCACAATAAGTGCATAGGCAAACATTCAAAGTCAGCCCCCCCCCCCATGTGATGTCTAAATAAGGCTGTGTTTAATAGGGAACATTTGGATGGGGGATTTTGGGGGTGGGTGTTGACTGGCTTTGAGCCGGGCTGTGTGTGTTCAGCTCTTATGCGAGCTACCCACTAATTGAAGTTGTTGTCTGCTCGCTTTATCGACTAAACCGTGTGTTCTCTTCAACTTAGTTGGAGACAGGATTTACAGGGAAGTAGGTGCAACAACAGAGGTTCACTTTGAGATGTCTTTTGTAAGTTAGGATTCACTTCAGAACATCAATGAAGTAAGAAACACTGTGTTTCAAAAGTTGGTGATCTGCAAGTTAGAAGAGCTGCCTTCACTTTCCATGCACACACACACACAGCACACACACACAGCACACACACATAGCACACACAGCACGCACACACACAGCACACACACAGCACACACATAGCACACACACAGCACACACACAGTACACACACAGTACACACACAGTACACACACATACCACACACACAGCACACACACAGTACACACACAGCACACACAGCACACACACAGCACACACACACACGTTTGTTTTACTATCCTTGTGGGGACCAAACAATTGATTCCCATTCCTTTTTCCTTGTGGGGATCGGCAAAATGTGCCCACAATTTTCTTTGTTTTACTACTCTTGTGAGGACTTCTGGTTTCCGCAAGGATAGTGACCCCCCATACAGACAATGTATCAGGAAACACATTGGACTTCAAGAAACATTAGAGGGAGTACGCCCCTGTCCACATTGACGGGACCATAGTGGAGCAGGTGGAAAGCTTCAAGTTCCTCGGCATACACATCTCTGACTATCTGAAATAATCCACCCACACAGACAGCATGGTGAAGAAGTCACAACAGCGCCTCTTCAACCTCAGGAGGCTGAAGAAATTTGGCTTGGAACCTAAAACCCTCACAAACTTTTACAGATGCCCAATTAAGAGCATCCTGTTGGGCTGTATCGCCGCCTGGTACGACAACTGCACCACCCGCAACCGCTGGGCTCTCCAGAGGGTGGTGCGGTCTGCCCAACGCATCACCAGGGGCAAACTACCTGCCCTCCAGGACACCTACAGCATCTGATGTCACACGACAGCTAAAAAAATCATCAAGGACAACAACCACCCGAGCCACTGCCTGTTCACCCCGCTATAATCCAGAGGGTGAGGTCAGTCCAGGTGCATCAAAGCTAGGACCGAGAGAGTGAAAAACAGCTTCTATCACAAGGCCTTCAGACTGTTAAATAGCCATCACTAAGTGGCTTCTACCCAGTTACATAACCCTGCACCTTAGAGGCTGCTGCCAAATATACATAAACTTGAAATTACTGGCCACTTTAATAATGTAACACTAGTCACTTTAATAATGTTTACATTTTTACTCATCTCATATTATATACTGTATTCTATTCTACTGTATTTTAGTCAATGCCACTCCAACATTGCTCATCCTAATATTTATATATTCCTTAATTCCATTCTTTAACTTTTAGGATTGTGTATATTATGTGTATTGTTGAGAATTGTAAGATATTACTGTACTATTACTGTACTGAAACACAAGCATTTCGCTACACCCTCAATAACATCTGCTAAACATGTGTATGTGACAAATAATATTGCATTTGACGTCTGTCTGTCTGTCCCTTGGCCTGAGTGACCAGACGGAGTCGAAGGAAACACCACCTCCATCCCCCCAGCCTAGAGTGTGTGACTCAATGTCATTTGAGTGCCACTTTGGAGTGCTTGTACTTAATCACACAAGTCACATACTCTGCATAACGTAATGCTTGAACAATTCCCCTCTCTGTTCTATAGCCTGTGCCTAGCACTCAGTGTTCAGGTATGCTGCTGCCAGTCTTCACCAGAAACACATATTAACTATTCATCCCACTTCTATTATGGCCGCAGCACTACTTCCCATTTCTCAATTTTTTTTAAGGTCGGAAGTCATTAATGTCAACTTATAACCTGGTTGCGTTTGTTTGTGTGTGTCCCCGTGGGTGCATGCATTTGGAGTGCGTATGTGTGCATATTTGTGTGTGTGTGTGCGCATTTGAGCATGCCTGCGTGTGTGTATTTTGGAAGTTGAATAAAACCCTCCCACTGCAATTGTCCCATTAAAATCAACAATATGTCATTTCAAAACTAGGCATGAGGTGCCAGACAGGACAGGGTGCTATCCTTCTGGCTGGCCAGAACAGACCCATGGCTGCAGTCCAGGTCAGAGCGGACAGACTGGAGACATGAGGCAGACAGAGAGAGGCAGACAGAGAGAGGCAGACAGAGAGAGGCAGACAGAGAGAGGCAGACAGAGAGAGGCAGACAGAGAGAGGCAGACAGAGAGAGGCAGACAAAGAGAGGCAGACAAAGAGAGGCAGACAAAGAGAGGCAGACAAAGAGAGGCAGACAGAGAGAGAGAGAGAGAGAGAGAGAGAGAGAGAGAGAGAGAGAGAGACAGAGAGAGAGAGAGAGAGAGAGAGAGGCAGACAGAGAGAGAGAGAGAGAGAGAGAGAGAGAGAGAGAGAGAGAGAGAGAGGCAGACAGAGAGAGAGAGAGAGAGAGACTGTCTCCCTGTCCCCAGGACTTACTACAACTCAACTGGCTGACATCACACCTGGCCCCTGGATTCTGCCCTGGTTGCAGGTTTTGTACACTCTACTGTCAGTGCTGGAAATACCTACTTTCTGTCTGTGCTGGTGGCACGAGTGTCAGATTGTGTCTGGGCTGGATGGAGGGCACTGGGTAGAGAGTCAGACTGTCTGGGCTGGATGGAGGGCACTGGATAGAGAGTCAGACTGTCTGGGCTGGATGGAGGGCACTGGATAGAGAGTCAGACTGTCTGGGCTGGATGGAGGGCACTGGATAGAGAGTCAGACTGTCTGGGCTGGATGGAGGGCACTGGATAGAGAGTCAGACTGTCTGGGCTGGATGGAGGGCACTGGATAGAGAGTCAGACTGTCTGGGCTGGATGGAGGGCACTGGATAGAGAGTCAGACTGTCTGGGCTGGATGGAGGGCACTGGATAGAGAGTCAGACTGTCTGGGCTGGATGGAGGGCACTGGATAGAGAGTCAGACTGTCTGGGCTGGATGGAGGGCACTGGATAGAGAGTCAGACTGTCTGGGCTGGATGGAGGGCACTGGATAGAGAGTCAGACTGTCTGGGCTGGATGGAGGGCACTGGATAGAGAGTCAGACTGTCTGGGCTGGATGGAGGGCACTGGATAGAGAGTCAGACTGTCTGGACTGCATGGGCCTTCAGCCTGGGCCTTCAGTGAAGTCCTACACAGTCCCACCCGAATTAATCCACCTCTTATTACCATCATTATGATGCCATGGCTCTAGACACTATACATTTAGACAGAAACGCAGTATAACCAGGCGTTGCGTCACCTTGAAATTGACATTTTTATTCAGAGAATTGCAGGGGAAGAGTACAATACCTTTTCATTGTGCAGCTTCGTTGCCCTGCGTGCTTGTTCGTTGAGCTGTAGATCCACTCGGGTGTCCCCAAAAGTTTTCAAAAGCACCATTGTTTGTAAGTGCCCAGCCGTACTTTGGTGTCTCGTTGCTGCCTTGGTTAGACAACTCAGGTTTGCAAAGCCAGTGTGACTCCAAACACCAAATCGATCACTTGCAAATAATAGGCATTCCCAGCAGTACAGTTTGCAGTGCTTCTCGGAGCCTGTCTTTGTAGCGTCGGCTTTGTAGCGTCGGCGTCTACCTCTCCTGACAATGTCTAACTTTTCTTGAAAAGTTTGTCTTGAGAATGGCGTTATGATTATATCCTCGACCAAATCGATATCTTCTCCTTCCGCCATTGTGGGTTGAATAAACAGTTTAGTAGTACGCAAATTAATTTGTTGATCAATTTCAGTTTCCTTGTTCTGAGACCTGCCCATATAGGACCTGCCTCTCAATATTGGTAATCCAATCAAAAGACGTGCAGGCACTACGCCTGCTAGCTGGCTCCTGTGTAACACTGGAGCCAGCCAGCAGGCGTACAATTGCCAACTCTAAAGCTGATTGGTTGCCACTAAATTTTAATTTCCATTCACTTTAAGCTACAAGCGCCTGCACTGTTGATTTTGAAGGCCTGGGGCAGATTTTAGAGCCCTGGCAACACATGATGGCTGAATATGATTGGATAAAATATCTAGCATAAAGACCAGCCCTCCAAATCTCAACCTGGGGCTGGAAGCAGTGCAACCAAGAGGAACGATATGAAATGAAGAGTGTAACTCTTACTCTGGGGAATAATTTAATACATATTTGTGGGAAAATATATTTAAAAAAAAATTATATTCTGATGATGTTTAGGCCAGCAGAGAAGGCCTTGCTGGCCCTGACGGCCCACCACTGCTGGGTAGAGAGTCAAACTGTCTGGACTGGATAGAGGGCAATGGGTAGAGAGGAGATGATTCCGTTATGGGGAAAACCATAAATAGTCCCTGTATAGCATGTGACAGTGCCAGGATAATCAGCAGAGGAGTTTCAGGCCTCTGGCTGTATGATGGCTACCAATGGGAGGAAATATAATTTTGTCTAATCCATAGTTAATGGCCCCTTGTCACTCTTAATTATAACTTCATTTCAACGTATGACAAAACATGATGAGGGGAAGGAGTAAAGGGAGGGACTCGCATGAAAAAGAGAGAGAAAAATGTAAGAAATAGTCAGAGATTTTACCATATCTGGGACCAGGGTTCTTTGAATATATCAACCCCGGTAGCTTCCAGTCCAGAGGCCTGACTCCTGCAGTTGGACAATTAAGCCATATGGCACAATATACAGCACAGCCTCAAGTGCCTTAATGATTTTTTATTTTGTTTTAATTCATGGTTACCAACATATTAAAATAACAATGAATTACATTTTTCATTAAAACGTTACAGTCTTGACAAATCTGTTTCCTAGTTCTGTTAATGTAGTTGCTATGCAAAAGGACTGGTTGTCTGTTCTAAACAAAATAATTGCTATGCAGGCTGTATAACATTCTTGCTACTGTAGCTAGCTAGCCAACCTAAGGTAACTCAGTCACGTCAAACATTGCACCTGGAATGACAGTACGTACACTACAGTAGTTTGTCTATATTGAGCAGTACTACAGAGCCATGAACTAGTTCAGAGAAGTGAAGGCTACAGAGGGCATGGGAGGGGTCTGTTCCCCATCTCTGTAGTGGGGGCCTGTGGTGAGTGGCACTGGCTCTCAGGTACTGTAGGTCGACAGTACTGCACTACGTTCTGCTTCCTTCCTGACTCCATGTTTTAGACAAGTACAGATGATGCATCAGCCAAGAGCACAGAGATGGGCAGGTTTAAACAGTGGGTGACGTCTATGGGCTACGGCAGAGAAGAAAGACGGATGGCTGAGGTGGAGAGAGAGAGAGAGAGAGAGAGAGAGAGAGAGAGAGAGAGAGAGAGAGAGAGAGAGAGAGAGAGAGAGAGAGAGAGAGAGAGAGAGAGAGAGAGAGAGAGAGAGAGAGAGGAAGCAATTTTCCCGAGTTGTTCACAGGGACAAAGATCTATCATTCATCTACATTTACTCATCTCATATCCGCAACACATTGACGTTTGTCCAATGAGGGAACTTTATTGTCTTTGCAGGCTGAAAACATACGCCCACCCACACACATACTCACACTTGCACACACACGCAGAGAGTTGACTTCACTGTGCTCATTCCCATATGCGCATGCCTTTGGACCAGAGCACAGGCCTGTTGTTCTGGCAGTAAGCACTCCATATTGCATTAGGTTGTCGTGCAGCATATTCAGGCAAAACGTGTACGCTGCAAAATGGGGGAAAACCCCAAGAAAGCTTTACTTAACCCAAAGTAAAGTTAAACTGTTAGGCATTACATCACATCATCATTACATCACTGTTAGGCATTACAAACTTAGGCATTACATCACATCATCATTACATCACTGTTAGGCATTACATCACTGTTAGGCATTACATCACTGTTAGGCATTACAAAATTAGAAATTACATCACATCATCATAACATCACTGTTAGGCATTACATCACTGTTAGGCATTACAAAATTAGGCATTACATCACTGTTAAGCATTACATCACTGTTAGGCATTACATCACTGTTAGGCATTACATCACTGTTAGGCATTACATCACTGTTAGGCATTACATCACTGTTAGGCTTTACATCACTGTCAGGCATTACATCACTGTTAGGCATTACATCACTGTTAGGCATTACATCACTGTTAGGCATTACATCACATCATCATTACATCACAGTTAAGCATTACAAACTTAGGCATTGCATTACATCATCACTGTTAGGCATTACAAACTTAGACATTACATCACTGTTAGGCATTGCAAACTTACAAACTTACAACATTACATCACATCATCATTACATTACAGTTAGGCCTTACATCACGGCTAAGCCTTACATCACAGTTAGGCATTACATCACAGTTAGGCATTACATCACTGTTAAGCATTACATCACTGCTAAGCATGACATCACTGTTAGGCATTACATCACGGCTAGGCATTACATCACGGTTAGGCATTACATCACGGTTAGGCATTACATCACTGTTAGGCATTACATCACTGTTAAGCATTACATTACTGTTAGGCATTACATCACTGTTAGGCATTACATTACTGTTAGGCATTACATCACTTACTTTGTTAAGTTTCGATTTTCCACGAGCAGAGGCCTTCTGAAGCAGACGTGGCTATTGGATGCTACTATAGCAATCTAAAGGACAAGGCCTCTTTTCAATACAGTCTTTAATCCCTTGGAGGTCTTTTGTGCATTCTCTGTCTGAATGAGTGGTGTACTGTAACAAATAAGCATCTGATTGGTTACCTTTCAACAATAGACCTAGATTAGCTCTAGAATGATAAGGTGGGACAGTATCAAGACGCTCTCTGATTTCTCAGCTCTCAAATGCAATTCTGCCGACTGGCACCCATGTTTGATCCATACAGAAGGTCCAGCCAATGTCGAGTGGAGGGAATGTGTCCAGGAGGGCAGGGTGGCCATGGAGACCTAGGCCCGGTTTCCCAAAAGCATCTTATAGTTCTAAGATGAACATAGCCTTAAGATGCTTTTGGGGAACTGGGCCCAGGTCGCGTTGGGTTTTTAAAAAGTCTGGGCAATGTTAGTGATCACTGACACGCTCACACACACAAACACACACACTACAGCAGCCTTCTGCTGTCTAATGACGCAGAACCCTCTGGTGCAGAAGAGATTTTCAGATTGTAATTTCTCTAATTGCTCTCCTCTGCAGGAGCTGGTACAACACAGACGAAGCTGAGCGGTCTGCTACAGAGAAACACTCTCCCATGGGTCCCTAACTAGCTGGGCTTGTCTATGTTTTTGGACTTCAAATAGTGATAGTGAATCGGCTAGTCTTTTCTGATACTGTGCTGTATTCTCGCTCACTTTCTACACTCCCTTTCCACTGCTTTCTATTGTACCTAAACCCTTCTGATATTCAGCATATGCTTGTTCCTGTACTTCCTCTACACCATATGTTGAGCAGCAGTGGTAGTGGAGAGAGGGGTCAGTGCTAGATGGTAGACAGGTACAGAGAGTGTAAGGTATTAAGGGACGGGTTGCAGACCTGCTTATGCAACAGTGGAACGGAGCAGAGCATTAATGCATATCACCCGGGATAACATCCAGGGGAGCCAGAGAGGGACGACAGTAGTCGTTGAGAAAGGGGGGGGTAGAAGGAGGAGGTAGGAGGAGGTGTAGTCAGTGGCGTCCTCAGGCCAGGACTTCCGGGGGCCTCAGCCCAGGATGTTTTTGATCCAGCCCTGAACCTTTATCGTAAAACTTTTTTTTTTTTACATTTTAGTCTATGGGTTTCCATAACCACACAGGATTTGTGCTTGGCAGTATTAAAAACAATGTTCTACTGACAAATCTCTATGAGAAAAATGAACAGTCCAATAAACTGCACTAGGCAGTAACAGGCACTGCAAGAAGCCCCTGGAGTGACACGGGGCCTGCTGTGATTGGTTGAGATTGGCAGTGGACCACTCATGTCCCTTGACCCCTCCCCACCACTACAGCACTGGTTAGATGTCAATGTCTTCACTCAGCAAAACGCCTGTCACTCTATCAGGGTCTTTATCATAGCACTGAGCAAATATAGATATTCAGAATGGGGATTTGAACTTGCAACCTTTCGGTTACTAGTCCAACACTCTAACCACTAGAGTGATGGAGAGAGACACACCAGACAAGTCACAGAGACAGCAACAGAAGAATAGGATATGATGGAGAGAGACACACCAGACAAGACACAAAGACATCAACAGGAGAATAGGATATGATGGAGAGAGACACACCAGACAAGACACAAAGACATCAACAGAAGAATATGATATGATGGAGAGAGAGACACCAGACAAGACACAAAGACATCAACAGAAGAATAGGATATGATGGAGAGAGACACACCAGACAAGACACAAAGACATCAACAGGAGAATAGGATATGATGGAGTGAGACACACCAGACAAGACAGAGACAGCAACAGAAGAATAGGATATGATGGAGAGAGAGACACCAGACAAGACACAAAGACGTCAACAGAAGAATAGGATATGATGGAGAGAGAGACACCAGACAAGACACAAAGACATCAACAGAAGAATAGGATATGATGAAGAGAGACACACCAGACAAGACACAGAGACATCAACAGGAGAATAGTATATGATGGAGAGAGACACACCAGACAAGACAGAGACAGCAACAGAAGAATAGGATATGATGGAGAGAGACACACCAGACAAGACACAAAGGCATCAACAGAAGAATAGGAATTGATGGAGAGAGACACACCAGACAAGACACAGAGACAGCAACAGAAGAATAGGATATGACGGAGAGAGACACACCAGACAAAACACAGAGACAGCAACAGAAGAATAGGATATGACGGAGAGAGACACACCAGACAAAACACAGAGACAGCAACAGAAGAATAGGATATGATGGAGAGAGACACACCAGACAAGACACAGAGACAGCAACAGAAGAATAGGATATGATGGAGAGAGAGACACCAGACAAGACAGAGACAGCAACAGAAGAATAGGATATGATGGAGAGAGACACACCAGACAAGACAGAGACAGCAACAGAAGAATAGGATATGATGGAGAGAGACACCAGACGAGACACAGAGACAGCAACGGAAGAATAGGATATGATGGAGAGAGACACACCAGACAAGACACAGAGACAGCAACAGAAGAATAGGATTTGATGGAGAGACACACCAGAAGAACAGAACAGGCCATAACAGAAGAGAATAGGCAAAGGAGACAGTAACAAACAAAACATGAGACAGCAACAGACAAGACACAGAGAAAGTGACAGAAGAGGGCAGATGGAGAGAGAACAGAGGTGGATTGAACACGTAGTAGACTGTATCTCTTCTAGCTGCTCTATAGAGAGAACAGAGGTGGATTGAACACATAGTAGACTGTATCTCTTCTAGCTGCTCTATAGAGAGAACAGAGGTGAATTGAACACATAGTAGACTGTATCTCTTCTCGCTGCTCTATAGAGAGAACAGAGGTGAATTGAACACATAGTAGACTATCTCTTCTAGCTGCTCTATAGAGAGAACAGAGGTGGATTGAACACACAGTAGACTGTATCTCTTCTAGCTGCTCTATAGAGAGAACAGAGGTGGATTGAACGCATAGTAGACTGTATCTCTTCTAGCTGCTCTATAGATTTTAATTGTCTGCATTTATTTGCAGAAATTCTAAGAAGCAGACAGTGAAAAAGCGAAACATGGTTTACAATGAATTTATAGGTGAGGTGAAATTACTATTAAAACAATGAATTTACTTGTCCACTTTTTACAACCAGGACAGGAATAGAGATGAAGGTAGACGAGAGACAGCAACATAGAATACTAAGAAACAGCTTCATCAGAAGCAGATTAATCAGAAACAGCTTCATCAAAAAGTGCATCGGCAACGTTGTACCCACGGTGAGGGGTTGATTCTTCTCCAATCAAAAGCCCTGGATTAACACAGAGGTTGGCGCTAAAGGAAAGAGCAGGGCTACCGCACACAGAGGACATGAATAAGTACCATGCGGCCCACTATGACCTCCGCAGTCATCAAACACGCAAAAGTCCAATATAGGAACAATGTGGAATCATATTACACAGGCTCCACCACCCGCGGGTATGTGACAGGGGTTACAGTCCATTACGGATTACAAAGGAAGACCCAACCGTGATCTGCCCAACAATGCTTCTCTACCAGACCAACTCAACGTATTCTATGCTTGGTTTGACAACAAGATCAAAGCCGGGTGTGTGATCCTACTCTCTGATGCCAACGTGAGAAGGGTCTTTAATCAGGTCAACACTTAAGGCCGCGGGCCCCGACGGTATTCCAGGAGGCATTCTAAGAGCATGCGCAGAACAGCTGCCAGGCATATTCACTGGCATTTTCAACCTCTCCTTGTCCCAGTCTGTAATCCTCACATGTTTTAAGATGACCACCATCATCCCTGTAACTAAGAACTCTTAAGGCTTCATGCCACAATGATTACCACCCTGTATCATTCACTTCTGTAATCATGAAGTGCTTTGAGAGGCTGGTTATGGCCCACATTAACTCCACCATCCCAGCCCCCCTAGACCCACTCCAATTTGCATACCGCCCCAACAGGTCCATCGATGACGCAATCTCAATTGCTCTCCACACTGCCCTCACCCACTTAGAGAAGAGGAATACCTCTGTGAGAACGCTGTTCATTGACTACAGCGCAGCCAGCGTTCAACACCCTTATCCCCTCCAAGCTCGTCACCAAATCAAATCAAATTGTATTGGTCACATACAAATATTTAGCAGATGTTACTGCGGGTGTCGCAAAATGCTTGTGTTCCTAGCTACAACAGTGCAGTAGTATCTCACAATTCACAACAATACACACAATACACACAATCTTGAAAGTAAAATAATGGAATTAAGAATATATAAATATTTGGACAGGCAATGTCGGAGTGGCATTGACCAAAATACAGTAGAATACAGTATAAACATACAAAATGAGTAAAACAGTATGTAAACATTATTAAAGCGACTATTGTTCCATTATTAATGTGACCAGTGATTACATGTCTATGTACATAGGGCAGCAGCCTCTGAGGTGCAGGGTTGTGTAACCGGGTGGTAGCCGGCTAGTGATGGCTATTAAACAGTCTGATGGCCTTGAGATAGAAGCTGTTCTTCAGTCTCTCGGTCCCAGCTTTGATGCACCTGTACTGACCTCACCTTCTGGATGGTAGCGGTGAGAACAGGCAGTGGCTCGGGTGGTTGTTTCACTTGATGATCCTTTTGGCCTTCCTGTGACATCGGGTCGTGTAAGTTCCTCGAGTCCAAATGCCTGAAGACTTAAAATGGTCCAAACACACACGCACAGTCGTGAAGGAGGCGCAAACCCCTCAAGAGGTTGAAAAAGTTTGGTATGGGCCCTCACATCCTGAAAAAATTGTACAGCTGTACCCTCCCTCCCGTCCAGGACCTCTATATCATGCGGTCTGAAAAGAAGGCCCAGAAAATCATTAAAGACCCCAACCACCCAAGTCACAGACTATTATCTCTGCTGCCACACGACAAGAGGTACCGATGCATCAAGTCTGACACTAAGGAATACGACTGATAAATAGCTACACAGACAGAGTTTACCTTGCGTCTTTTATTTCAGTCTCTATGCACACTCACACACACTGACACACCAACATACACACACACACACACACTCGCGCCATCATTTGTTCACACATAATATGCACATACAGTACATTTATACTGACTCTACACACCCGCACACTCACATACAATCATCATATAAGCTGCTACTCTGTTTATCTTATATCCTGATGCCTAGTCACCTTACCCTATTTTTTTATTTTTTTTATTTTACCTTTATTTTACTAGGCAAGTCAGTTAAGAACAAATTCTTATTTTCAATGACGGCCTAGGAACAGTGGGTTAACTGCCTTGTTCAGTGCCTTGCGAATGTATTCGGCCCCCTTGAACTTTGCGACCTTTTGCCACATTTCAGGCTTCAAACATAAAGATATAAAACTGTATTTTTTGTGAAGAATCAACAACAAGTGGGACACAATCATGAAGTGGAACGACATTTATTGGATATTTCAAACTTTTTTAACAAATCAAAAACTGAAAAATTGGGCGTGCAAAATTATTCAGCCCCCTTAAGTTAATACTTTGTAGCGCCACCTTTTGCTGCGATTACAGCTGTAAGTCGCTTGGGGTATGTCTCTATCAGTTTTGCACATTGAGAGACTGAAATTTTTTCCCATTCCTCCTTGCAAAACAGCTCGAGCTCAGTGAGGTTAGATGGAGAGCATTTGTGAACAGCAGTTTTCAGTTCTTTCCACAGATTCTCGATTGGATTCAGGTCTGGACTTTGACTTGGCCATTCTAACACCTGGATATGTTTATTTTTGAACCATTCCATTGTAGATTTTGCTTTATGTTTTGGATCATTGTCTTGTTGGAAGACAAATCTCCATCCCAGTCTCAGGTCTATTGCAGACTCCATCAGGTTCTTCCAGAATGGTCCTGTATTTGGCTCCATCCATCTTCCCATCAATGTTAACCATCTTCCCTGTCCCTGCTGAAGAAAAGCAGGCCCAAACCATGATGTTACCACCACCATGTTTGACAGTGGGTATGATGTGTTCAGGGTGATGAGCTGTGTTGCTTTTACGCCAAACATAACGTTTTGCAGTGTTGCCAAAAAGTTCAATTTTGGTTTCATCTGACCAGGTGGCTTGTGGCAAACTTTAAACAACACTTTTTATGGATATCTTTAAGAAATGGCTTTCTTCTTGCCACTCTTCCATAAAGGCCAGATTTGTGCAATATACGACTGATTGTTGTCCTATGGACAGTCTCCCACCTCAGCTGTAGATCTCTGCAGTTCATCCAGAGTGATCATGGGCCTCTTGGCTGCATCTCTGATCAGTCTTCTCCTTGTATGAGCTGAAAGTTTAGAGGGACGGCTAGGTCTTGGTAGATTTGCAGTGGTCTGATACTCCTTCCATTTCAATATTATCGCTTGCACAGTGCTCCTTGGGATGTTTAAAGCTTGGGAAATCTTTTTTTGTATCCAAATCCGGCTTTAAACTTCTTCACAACAGTATCTTGGACCTGCCTGGTGTTTTCCTTGTTCTTCATGATGCTCTCTGCGCTTTTAACGGACCTCTGAGACTATCACAGTGCAGGTGCATTTATACGGAGACTTGATTACACACAGTTGGATTGTATTTATCATCATTAGTCATTTAGGTCAACATTGGATCATTCAGAGATCCTCACTGAACTTCTGGAGAGAGTTTGCTGCACTGAAAGTAAAGGGTCTGAATAATTTTGCACGCCCAATTTTTCAGTTTTTGATTTGTTAAAAAAGTTTGAAATATCCAATAAATGTCGTTCCACTTCATGATTGTGTCCCACTTGTTGTTGATTCTTCACAAAAAATACAGTTTCATATCTTTATGTCTGAAGCCTGAAATGTGGCAAAAGGTCGCAAAGTTCAAGGGGGCCGAATACTTTCGCAAGGCACTGTACATATCTACCTTTATCGATCCAGTATCCCTGGATCGATGGAGGTAGACTTTTCAAATATGTTCTGTATATAGTATGCTTACTTTGTGTATTTCATCTTTATTACTCTTATCTCTTGTGTTATTTTTTTTCTAATAATACATTGTTAATGATTATTGTATTGTTGGGTTTTGAGTTTGCATGAAAGGCATTTCACTGTACTTGTGCATGTGACATTAAAACTTAAACTTAAACTAAGAGACAGCTACAGAAGAGGACAGACGAGAGAGACAGCAACAGATGACATAGAGAAAGTGATGAAGAGAAGCAGAGGAGGGGTGATCACACAGGCTTAAAGCTGCTCTATGGATTCTAAATACTGCACAGTGTGTGTGTGAGAGTGAGAGTGAGAAGGTGTTTGGGTACTGTGGGATTCTTTAATCAGCCTGGATCATTGGACAGGTCAGAGTCTGTTTGACGTTGGTGAGTGGTTTTTGGTAATACACTGTAGATGTATTTGCTCCAGAGTAGAGAGTGTTCCAGAGTAGAGAGTGTTCCAGAGTAGAGGATGTTCCAGAGTAGATAGTGTTCCAGAGTAGAGAGTGTTTCAGAGTAGAGAGTGTTCCAGAGTAGAGAGTGTTCCAGAGTAGAGAGTGTTCCAGAGAAGAGGATGTTCCAGAGTAGAGAGTGTTCCAGAGTAGAGAATGTTCCAGAGTAGAGGATTTTCCAGAGTAGAGAGTGTTCCAGAGTAGAGGATGTTCCAGAGTAGAGAGTGTTCCAGAGTAGAGAGTGTTTCAGAGTAGAGAGTGCTCCAGAGTAGAGAATGTTCCAGAGTAGAGAGTGTTCCAGAGTAGAGAATGTTCCAGAGTAGAGAATGTTCCAGAGTAGAGGGTGTTCCAGAGTAGAGAATGTTCCAGAGTAGAGAATGTTCCAGAGTAGAGGATGTTCCAGAGTAGAGTGTTCCAGAGTAGAGAGTGTTCCAGAGTAGAGAGTGTTCCAGAGTAGAGGATGTTCCAGAGTAGAGGATGTTCCAGAGTAGAGAGTGTTCCAGAGTAGAGAATGTTCCAGAGTAGAGAATGTTCCAGATTAGAGATTTTCCAGAGTAGAGAATGTTCCAGAGTAGAGAGTGCTCCAGAGTAGAGAGTGTTCCAGAGTAGAGAGTGTTCCAGAGTAGAGAGTGCTCCAGAGTAGAGAATGTTCCAGAGTAGAGAATGTTCCAGAGTAGAGAATGTTCCAGGGTAGATGATTTCAAGAGTAGAGAGTGTTCCAGAGTAGAGAGTTTTCCAGAGTAGAGGATGTTCCAGAGTAGAGAGTGTTCCAGAGTAGAGAATGTTCCAGAGTAGAGGATGTTCCAGAGTCGAGAGTGTTCCAGAGTAGAGAGTGTTCCAGAGTAGAGGATGTTCCAGAGTAGAGAGTGTTCTAGAGTAGAAAGTGTTCCAGAGTAGAGAATGTTCCAGAGTAGAGAGTGTTCCAGAGTAGAGAGTGTTCCAGAGTAGAGAATGTTCCAGAGTAGAGAGTGTTCCAGAGTAGAGGATGTTCCAGAGTAGAGGACGTTCCAGAGTAGAGAGTGTTCCAGAGTAGAGAGTTTTCCAGAGTAGAGAGTGTTCCAGAGTAGAGAATGTTCCAGAGTAGAGAATGTTCCAGAGTAGAGAGTGTTCCAGAGTAGAGAGTGTTCCAGAGTAGAGAGTGTTCCAGAGTAGAGGATGTTCCAGAGTAGAGGATGTTCCAGAGTATAGAGTGTTCCAAAGTATAGATTGTTCCAGAGTAGCGACTGTTCCAGAGTAGAGAGTGTTCCAGAGTAGAGAGTGTTCCTGAGTAGAGAGTGTTCCAGAGTAGAGAGTGTTCCAGAGTAGAGACTGTTCCAGAGTAGAGAGTGTTCCAGTGTAGAGACTGTTCTAGAGAAGAGAGACCCACAGTAGCAATTGTAATTGAGTACGGACAGTGTCTGCTTTGGCAAGTGGGAAGGTGCAAGTTACCTGAAAAAGATCTAATCTCTCAATGTTCTAATCTCTCGATGTTCATTTCAAAGTGCATCAACTTCATGCATCTAGCTTTCAAAAAACATTTTCCTTCCCCCGGACCCCTCTCCTGGCTTTGGGCTAAGCCCCAAATGTCTTCACATCCTAGAAACACCCCTGGGTGTAATATGGGCTGAAATAGGTCCAGGATATCAGGAGACCAGGACTGGGTCCTCTGCCCATCAGACATGCTTATTCATCATCACAATGATGACTCGTGTTGTTTTTCCAATGATAAACAGGAAAGCTTGACTTTGGGTGATAGGCTAAATTGAAGAAAACCATCTCTTATGAATTAGTCACTAGATTTAAATACTGTAGATGTTTTACTTAATGGAATTACGTCACTAAAGGCTGACCTTAATACGGTCTGTTCTTTCAGTGCTTAACAATAAATATGACTGACTAACAGGGCCAATTTGTGCAATAGCTTTTTCTTCTGTGACTGCATTTTCTATATGAATTGACTTCCCTGAATCCACCTGGTGACATGAAGGGGAACTCTTTAGTAGTGTGCCGTGGCGAAGCCCAGTGGTGTGGTGCCAAGAATATACCATGGACACACCAACACGCACACAGCTATTTTACACAGCCTAGTGATGGGCGCTGTCCCAATACCTTTGACCTTGAATCGTCTGTTTCTCCACTGCCTTCTTCAGACATTACACTAATTAACACTAATGAGGGGTCAACTGAGTTCGTGTCATGACAGTCTGAAAAGTAGATAAGAAAGTCATAGAAAACTATTAGTCCAAAACAGCAGCGGGGAGGACAGTCTGCATGTCCAGTGAGCCAGCCTGCATTCACCCACAGTCAATGGGCTTCTCTGTGTGCTTCGACACTTCTCAAAGAGTTCGGGCAAGGCCTCTAACTGACGGACTGGCACACAAAACGACCCCCACTCTCAGGCGTCAAGGATCTTCGGGCAAGATGACGACTTCCAGAGGTTAACCACAGCAACACAGCAGGCAAGCTGACGATGTGCCTCCTGACTGCTGGGTGGGCTTAAATTGTGTTCCATTGTCCTATCGCACACCCTGCGTGAGATTATTGAAGAGGAGGAAAGGGTTTGGATCACGTTGTTATCTTGTCATGTATGAGTCTCTGACTGAATGGGTGTGACCTGGTGACTGTACCCTATTCATGTACCATACTTTGTTTTTTGATCCTGCAGTTTGCACAGTGATGGTGTTGCATGGACAGTAAAGCTTGTTTGTACAGTGGTCTTGCTATTTGTAATGTGACTTTTCAGGTCACCCTGTCATCCTGTGATTCACATCATACCCATGTAGTTTGCACTGTGATCCTGCGTATTGACTTCACACAGTTGGTAATGACTGCGCGGCAAGACATTTGTGGCCCTGTGGTTTTACACTGAGGCCCATTGGTCGCAGAGGGGAAGTACTGAGGGGCCCTGGTGTCCGAGTCCTGCCTGTCCATCAGTGTCAAGATCCCAGAAACACCCTCCCCCAGGCACTCTGAACCGGTGTGTAACCCTGATAAGCCTTTGGTCAAAGCGTTTTACACTCGGCAGAGGGGGCGTGACATGCTTCAGCTCCACTCATACTACCGGCAGACACAGGCTGCAGTCCAAACACGTTATTTTCACCCCTTCAGTCCTGCACCAGCCACTTTCCCTCAGGGGAATCCCCATAGAAACCAGATGCAGTTTGATTGCCATCTTAAGTGGAGGTCCAATTCACTAACGTTGCCCCCTCGACCCTCGATTTAGCTTGAGGGAGCGAGTGAACAACTTGGTCACTTGCGGGGTTGATATGACCCACAATTCAATGCAAACTGTAGTCACATGTCAAACTCTTGTGGCCGCAAAGTGTCAAATTGTTGGAATGAATCACCAAACTATAAGACTAGCTAGCCAGCTATGGGTAACTGTAGCTAACTACCTGACGGGAGTGCTAGCTAGATACATTAGCTTACTATGTACATCAAAAGCTTTAGGTAGGTTTTTTTTAAACTCAACTTCAAGATTTCCACCAAGGACGTTGCCTCTCCGATGATCACTCTCACTCGCTTGTCAAGGGACATTGAAGGTACACTCGGATGTGATGATGTAAAACGTCATTCAATTGCTGACGGTTTAGGGCCGAGGGGCTGTCTACTTTGAGTTTGAAACACAGTCACTCTTCTCTCTTGGCTGCTTCCTCCCAGTGATTTACCGGCAACAATCATATGGCCTGTGGTCTTAGCCCGGCCTTTGGCATCACTTAACCCTTTCCCCACTTCTCCCAGGAGGTCCCAACATTATAATGAGCCACAGACCAACCGTCCCATAAACATGACTCCTGCTGCACCCGTTAAAGTCTGAAGATTGGCCAGGAATATGTCTTCTTGGGTATGGGCTGAGAAGAGAGTAAAGACATGATAGCTGAGTCTAAGTAGCTCCTATCCACACTTGTTCAGAGTGAGTAAATATTTGACATTCTCACAAACAGGAAATCGAAGTTGCGTTATAACAGTGGGGGAAGCTCATATTTCCTTCAGTGAGATGACAGTTGGCTCAGCTCAATGGGAAAGTTATTGCCATCAATCAATAAGAGAGTAAACAAAAAAAAATCCTAAAGAAATGAAAAAAACAAAAATCTTAAAAATCAATATCGGGCCCTTTTTTGGAGGTCAGGAGGCAGAGATAGTTGGTGTGCAGTAAGAAAAGCATCATGTAGATCTTATCGGAGGTAGAGTACGGATTCACACTATTCCTTCACATCACTAAAATACACTATAAGCCTTCTTCTAAATGATTCCCAAACACATCAAAATATATCAAGTCTGTATTTCCATCTACTCTAAAAGCAGCCATATCCCTCCCAATTCCACCGCTGAATTTCAGGAAATGGAGCTGTATTGTAGTGAATGATGATTTTTGTTCTCTTTAATATTGAGACTGAGTGGTCATGTAATGTCAACTCGGCGTGTTTTCTGGTCCATAGGAGCTGACAGTGCTGGTTCTCAGACAGGCTGTAGATAAGGATCTCTTGTATAAGCCTGAAAGTCTCTAATGGTCCTCCAGACGAGACTGAACCTATTAAGTGTGTTGCTTTGTTCTACCAGCGCTCCAGGACTAGACTGGTACAGTGTATATGATATGCCTCTGTTCTGTTCAGGGGCCAGAACCGAACACCAGAAAATACTGTTTCAAAGAACCAAAACGGAACCTTGAATGAAAGTGATCTGTACTGTTCCGGAACAGAATTGTTATTTTAAAAGCATGGGAACCGGTTAACAACATTCCAGGCATTCTTTTTATAGTCCACTCAACAAAGTGTCTATGCAAAGCCCTCATTCCAGTGTCTGTGTCACGCCCTGACCGTAGAGATCCTTTTTATGTCTCTATTTTGGTTTGGTCAGGGCGTGAGTTGGGGTGGGCATTCTAATTTTTGTTTTTCTATGATTTTCTATTTCTATGTTTTGGCCGGGTATGGTTCTCAATCAGGGACAGCTGTCTATCGTTGTCTCTGATTGGGAAGCATACTTAGGTACCCTTTTTCCCACCTGTGTTTGCTGGAAGTTAACTTTGTTTGATGGCACATAGCCTTAAGCTTCAAGGTTTGTTTTGTATTGTTTATTGTTTTGTCTGTGTCATTTATTAAATAAAATAAAATGTACGCTCACCACACTGCACCTTGGTCCTCATCCTTCAACAGCCGTGACAGAACTTCCCACCACCAAAGGACCAAGCAGCGTGGTAAGAAGGAGGACTGGACATTTTAAATGGCAAGGGATCCTGGACTTGGGAGGAGATCCTGGCCGGGAAGGATCGCCTGCCCTTGGAGCAGGTAGAAGCAGAGAGGAAGGCGAAGGCAGCAGCTAAAGCGGAGTGGCAACGTTATGAAGGAACGCGGCTGGCAAGGAAGCCCGAGAGGCAGCCGGGGAGTGTGGCAGAGTCAGGTTGGAGACCTGAGCCAACTCCCCGTGATTTCCGTGGCGGGCGTCGTACTGGTCAGGCACCGTGTTATGCGGTGGAACACACGGTGTCTCCAGTACGAGTTCTAGCCTGGGGCGCTACATCCCAGCTCCCCGCATCTGCCGGGCTAGGGTGAGCGCCCCACACGTGCCAGGCCAAAGTCACCATCCAGCCAGGACGGGTTGTGCAGGCTCTTAGCTCGAGACCTTCAGTGCGCCTCCACGGCCCAGTTTATCCGGTGCCTCAGCCAAGGACTAATCATCCTGTATGTCTCCCCAGCCTGGTGAGTCCTGTGCCTGCTCCCAGAACCAGGCCTCCTGTGTGTCTCTCCACTCCAGTGATAATCCATGGCAAGAAGCCTCCAGTGATGATCCATGACACGAAGCCTCCAGTGATGATCCATGGCAAGAAGCCTCCAGTGATGGTCCATGGCAAGAAGCCTCCAGTGATGATCCATGGCAGGAAGCCTCCAGTGTGGAGTCATGGCACGCAGCCTCCAACGACGGCCTACAATTTGGAGCCTCCAGCGACGGTCTCCAGTCTGGAGCCTCCAGAGACGGCCTCCAGTCTGGAGCCTCCAGAGACGGCCTCCTGTCCGGAGCCTCCAGAGACGTTCTCCAGTCCGGAGCCTCCAGAGACGGTCTCCAGTCCGGAGCCTCCAGAGACGGCTTCCAGTCCGGAGCCTCCAGAGACGGCCTCCAGTCCGGAGCCTCCAGCGACGGCCTCCAGTCCGGAGCCTCCAGAGACGGCCTCCTGTACGGAGCCTCCAGAGACGTTCTCCAGTCCGGAGCCTCCAGCGACGTTCTCCAGTCCGGAGCCTCCAGCGACGTTCTCCAGTCCGGAGCCTCCAGAGACGTTCTCCTGTACGGAGCCTCCAGAGACGTTCTCCAGTCCGGAGCCTCCAGAGACATTCTCCAGTCCGGAGCCTCCAGAGACGTTCTCCAGTCCGGAGCCTCCAGAGACGTTCTCCAGTCCGGAGCCTCCAGAGACGTTCTCCAGCCCGGAGCCTCCAGAGACGTTCTCCAGTCCGGAGCCTCCAGAGACGTTCTCCAGTCCGGAGCCTCCAGAGACGTTCTCCAGTCCGGAGCCTCCAGAGACGTTCTCCAGTCCGGAGCCTCCAGAGACGTTCTCCAGTCCGGAGCCTCCAGAGACGTTCTCCAGTCCGGAGCCTCCAGAGACGTTCTCCAATCCGGAGCCTCCAGAGACGTTCTCCAGTCCGGAGCCTCCAGAGACGTTCTCCAATCCAGAGCCTCCAGAGACGTTCTCCAATCCAGAGCCTCCAGAGACGTTCTCCAATCCAGAGCCTCCAGAGACGTTCTCCAATCCGGAGTCTCCAGAGACGTTCTCCAATCCGGAACCTCCAGAGACGTTCTCCAATCCGGAACCTCCAGAGACGTTCTCCAATCCAGAGCCTCCAGAGACGTTCTCCAATCCGGAACCTCCAGAGACGTTCTCCAATCCAGAGCCTCCAGAGACGTTCTCCAATCCGAAGTCTCCAGAGACGTTCTCCAATCCAGAGCCTCCAGAGACGTTCTCCAATCCGGAGCCTCCAGAGACGTTCTCCAATCCGGAGCCTCCAGAGACGTTCTCCAATCCGGAGCCTCCAGAGACGTTCTCCAATCCGGAACCTCCAGAGACGTTCTCCAATCCGGAACCTCCAGAGACGTTCTCCAATCCGGAGCCTCCAGAGACGTTCTCCAATCCGGAACCTCCAGCGATGGTTTCCAGTCCGGAGCCTCCAACAACGAGGGTGCCCAGTCCGGAGCCTCCAACAACAAGGGTGCCCAGTCCGGAGCCTCCAACAACAAGGGTGCCCAGTCCGGAGCCTCCAACAACGAGTGTGCCCAGTCCAGAGCCTCCAACAACAAGGGTGCCCAGTCCGGAGCCTCCAACAACGAGGGTGCCCTGTCCGGGACCCGCTACGATAGATGCCCACCCAGACCCTCCCCTATAGGTTTAGGTTTTGCGGCCGGAGTCCGCACTTTTGGATTCACTTTTTCAATGCCAGTTAAGGATACTACACGTCTAGTTATCACATTTGAAGTTGGACATATTAACTACAAAAAGTTAAGACTTGTTTTTAGCAAACATGCACAACAAGCTTGTTAGCTAGAAACTACATTCAAAATTCCTCCACACAAGCTACTCCTCCTAGGTATAATTCTGTGGACCTAATTCATATAATGCATGTCATAACAAACTTCAAGCCTCCTCCTACTGTCAGTCGCATCTTGCTCCATAAACTACACTCGTCTGTCCATCACGCATGTAAACAACTAGCTTGCCTGCTCTATCCACACTGAGTCGTTTAATGAGCTAAACGTAAAACAAATGTTTTCACAGGTTGAAAAAGGAACTGGAAGGAATGATATAAGATGTTACTTTTTTTGTTTCGAATTGGGTTCAGAACTTTATTTTGCTGGTAGGAACAGTGAAAAAAATAAAAAGTAGTTCTGTTCAGAACGAAACAATTGGAAAATAATTTACAACACTGCACCCCAAAAACAAGAATGACAGCTTGGAGAGAAATCAATAAAAAAAAAATGCTGGAAAAAGAGCGACTTTGACAGGAAACAAGAAAGGTAATAAGGCAGAATGGAAAATGGCGGATGAAAGCACGTTTTATGAGGGCACAAGGCGAGACCCAGACACATGAGGCAGATGGTTAGAGTCCAAGACATTTATTAACAATCCAAAAGGACGTGACAAGACTAACTGGCACAGACAGACAGAAAACACAGGTATAAATACCCAGAGGATACGTGGGGAAGATGTGCGACACCTGGAGGGGGTGGAGACAAGCACAAGGACACGGTGAAACAGATCAGGGCGTGACACTGTTATCTCTTATAACGCAATATAAACTATTTTTTAGAAGCTTAGGAGTTCAGACATTTTGGAAGATATTGTATGTTACTATCTATCTATCTATCTATCTATCTATCTATCTATCTATCTATCTTAAATAACTGCAGTACTATTCCCTGACTGTCCAACAATGGAAGGATAGTGGGGGTGTTATATGCTTAACGCCTCTACATCTCACCCAATAGTCTAAATGAATAGAGACGCAGGAGAAATGAAGACAGTCCTCTAGCAGGTGATGCTGGAGGGCCTTGTCCATTGCAGTTAACCTCCACCTGGTAGACAGACAAGCACAATCCATACCCTTCTAGCTGCTGTTCTTACTGCCAGGACCAAACAACCAATACACTGTTTACACATACACTCGCAAACACGAAGGCGAATGCACACACACACTCACAAAAATACACACACGCCTGCGCACATATATACACAAGCACACATTCTCGCAAACATATGCTTGCAAGCTAGATTGGGATACAAAAAGAACAAAACAAAACAATTATTTTTTTAGTTTGAAAGGTACTTGTGTCTAAAAAACAACCAACTGAGAATGAAAGCTCTCAGACCCACATATAAAAAATACTATAGTATTACATGTAGTATTGACTGTAGTACACTGTAATATTGGCTGTAATATTGAAGGTATAAATACTGTAGTAAAAGAAAACTGTGATATATACTACAGTAATTAATTGATTGTTTATGTGGATTGTAATATACTGTAGTATTTACTGTAGTGTTTTTGCAGACATTACTGTATTATTGTCACGTCCTTACCATAGAAAACCTGTATTTTCTATGGTAGAGTAGGTCAGGGCGTGACTAGGATTTCTTGCTCTAGTTTATCATTTCTATGTGAGGTTCTAGGTTTGATTTTCTATGTTGGTGTTTTGTATGATTCCCAATTAAACACAGTTGATTATCGTTGTCTCTAATTGGGGATCTTACTTACAGTGAGGGAAAATAGTATTTGATCCCCTGCTGATTTTGTAAGTTTGCACACTGACAAAGAAATGATCCGTCTATCATTTTAATGGTAGGTTTATTTGAACAGTGAGAGACAGAATAACAACAAAAACAATCCAGAAAAACGCATGTCAAAAATGTTATAAATTGATTTGCATTTTAATGAGGGAAATAAGTATTTGACCCCCCTGCAAAACATGACTTAGTACTTGGTGGCAAAACTCTTGTTGGCATCACAGAGGTCAGACGTTTCTTGTAGTTGGCCCCCAGGTTTGCACACATCTGAGGAGGGATTTTGTCCAACTCCTCTTTGCAGATCTTCTCCAAGTCATTAAGGTTTTGAGGCTGTGTCACGTTCTGACCTTTATTTCCTTTGTTTTGTATTTATTTAGTATGGTCAGGGCGTGAGTTGGGTGGGTAGTCTATGTTTGTTTTTCTATGTTTTGGGGTATTTCTATGTTTCGGCCTAGTATGGTTCTCAATCAGAGGCAGGTGTCATTAGTTGTCTCTGATTGAGAATCATACTTAGGTAGCTTGGGTTTCACTGTGTGTTTGTGGGTGATTGTTCCTGTCTCTGTGTTTTGCACCAGATAGGGCTGTATTTGGTTTTCCATGTTTATTGTTTTGTAGTGTTCATGTTTATCTGTTTTTATTAAACATGAATCAATATAACCACCCTGCATTTTGGTCCTCATCTACTTCACCACAGGAAAACCCTGACAGGCTGACATTTGGCAACTCGAACCTTCAACTCCCTCCACAGATTTTCTATGTGATTAAGGTGTGGAGACTGGCTAGGCCACTCCAGGACCTTAATGTGCTTCTTCTTGAGCCACTCCTGTGTTGCCTTGGCCATGTGTTTGGGGTCATTGTCATGCTGGAATACCCATCCACAACCCATTTTCAATGCCCTGGCTGAGGGAAGGAGGTTCTCACCGAAGATTTGATGGTACATGGCTCTGTCCATTGTCCCTTTGATGAGGTGAAGTTGTCCTGTCCCCTCAGCAGAAAAACACCCCCAAAGCATAATGTTTCCACCTCCATGTTTGACGGTGGGGATGGTGTTCTTGGGGTTAGCATTCATTTCAAATCAAATCAAATCAAATTGTATTTGTCACATACACATGGTTAGCAGATGTTAATGCGAGTGTAGCGAAATGCTTGTGCTTCTAGTTCCGACAATGCAGTAATAACCAACAAGTAATCTACTAACTACTACTAACTAACAATTCCTAAACTACTGTCTTATACACAGTGTAAGGGGATAAAGAATATGTACATAAGGATATATGAATGAGTGATGGTACAGAGCAGCATAGGCAAGATACAGTAGATGGTATTGAGTCCAGTATATACATATGAGATGAGTATGTAAACAAAGTGGCATAGTTAAAGTGGATAGTGATACATGTATTACATAAGGATGCAGTCGATTATATAGAGTACAGTATATACGTATGCATATGAGATGAATAATGTAGGGTAAGTAACATTATATAAGGTAGCATTGTTTAAAGTGGCTAGTGATATATTTACATCAATTCCCATTATTAAAGTGGCTGGAGTTGAGTCAGTGTCAGTGTGTTGGCAGCAGCCACTCAATGTTAGTGGTGGCTGTTTAACAGTCTGATGGCCTTGAGATAGAAGCTGTTTTTCAGTCTCTCGGTCCCAGCTTTGATGCACCTGTACTGACCTCGCCTTCTGGATGATAGCGGGGTGAACAGGCAGTGGCTCAGGTGGTTGATGTCCTTGATGATCTTTATGGCCTTCCTGTAACATCGGGTGGTGTAGGTGTCCTGGAGGGCAGGTAGTTTGCCCCCGGTGATGCGTTGTGCAGACCTCACTACCCTCTGGAGAGCCTTACGGTTGAGGGCGGAGCAGTTGCCGTACCAGGCGGTGACACAGCCCGACAGGATGCACTCGATTGTGCATCTGTAGAAGTTTGTGAGTGCTTTTGGTGACAAGCCGAATTTCTTCAGCCTCCTGAGGTTGAAGAGGCGCTGCTGCGCCTTCTTCACGATGCTGTCTGTGTGAGTGGACCAATTCAGTTTGTCTGTGATGTGTATGCCGAGGAACTTAAAACTTGCTACTCTCTCCACTACTGTTCCATCGATGTGGATAGGGGGGTGTTCCCTCTGCTGTTTCCTGAAATCCACAATCATCTCCTTAGTTTTGTTGACGTTGAGTGTGAGGTTATTTTCCTGACACCACACTCCGAGGGCCCTCACCTCCTCCCTGTAGGCCGTCTCGTCGTTGTTGGTAATCAAGCCTACCACTGTTGTGTCGTCCGCAAACTTGATGATTGAGTTGGAGGCGTGCGTGGCCACGCAGTCGTGGGTGAACAGGGAGTACAGGAGAGGGCTCAGAACGCACCCTTGTGGGGCCCAGTGTTGAGGATCAGCGGGGAAGAGATGTTGTTACCTACCCTCACCACCTGGGGGCGGCCCGTCAGGAAGTCCAGTACCCAGTTGCACAGGGCGGGGTCGAGACCCAGGGTCTCGAGCTTGATGACGAGCTTGCAGGGTACTATGGTGTTGAATGCCGAGCTGTAGTCGATGAACAGCATTCTCACATAGGTATTCCTCTTGTCCAGATGGGTTAGGGCAGTGTGCAGTGTGGTTGAGATTGCATCATCTGTGGACCTATTTGAGCGGTAAGCAAATTGGAGTGGGTCTAGGGTGTCAGGTAGGGTGGAGGTGATATGGTCCTTGACTAGTCTCTCAAAGCACTTCATGATGACGGAAGTGAGTGCTACGGGGCGGTAGTCGTTTAGCTCAGTTACTTTAGCTTTCTTGGGAACAGGAACAATGGTGGCCCTGTTGAAGCATGTGGGAACAGCAGACTGGTATAGGGATTGATTGAATATGTCCGTAAACACACCAGCCAGCTGGTCTGCGCATGCTCTGAGGGCGCGGCTGGGGATGCCGTCTGGGCCTGCAGCCTTGCGAGGGTTAACACGTTTAAATGTTTTACTCACCTCGGCTGCAGTGAAGGAGAGACCGCATTTTTCCGTTGCAGGCAGTGTCACTGTATTGTCCTCAAAGCGGGCAAAAAAGTTATTTAGTCTGCCTGGGAGCAAGACATCCTGGTCCGTGACTGGGCTGGATTTCTTCCTGTAGTCCGTGATTGACTGTTGACCCTGCCACATGCCTCTTGTGTCTGAGCCGTTGAATTGGGATTCTACTTTGTCTCTGTACTGACGCTTAGCTTGTTTGATAGCCTTACGGAGGGAATAGCTGCACTGTTTGTATTCAGTCATGTTACCAGACACCTTGCCCTGATTGAAAGCAGTGGTTCGCGCTTTCAGTTTCACGCGAATGCTGCCATCAATCCACGGTTTCTGGTTAGGGAATGTTTTAATCGTTGCTATGGGAACGACATCTTCAACGCACGTTCTAATGAACTCGCACACCGAATCAGCGTATTCGTCAATGTTGTTATCTGACGCAATACGAAACATGTCCCAGTCCACGTGATGGAAGCAGTCTTGGAGTGTGGAGTCAGCTTGGTCGGACCAGCGTTGGACAGACCTCAGCGTGGGAGCTTCTTTTTTAGCTTTTGTCTGTAGGCAGGTATCAGCAAAATGGAGTCGTGGTCAGCTTTTCCGAAAGGGGGCGGTGCAGGGCCTTATATGCGTCGCGGAAGTTAGAGTAACAGTGATCCAAGGTTTTTCCGCCCCTGGTTGCGCAATCGATATGCTGATAAAATTTAGGGAGTCTTGTTTTCAGATTAGCCTTGTTAAAATCCCCAGCAACAATGAATGCAGCCTCCGGATAAATGGTTTCCAGTTTGCAAAGAGTTAAATAAAGTTTGTTCAAAGCCATCGATGTGTCTGCTTGGGGGGGGGGGGATATATACGGCTGTGATTATAATCGAAGAGAATTCTCTTGGTAGATAATGCGGTCTACATTTGATGGTGAGGAATTCTAAATCAGGTGAACAGAAGGATTTGAGTTCCTGTATGTTTCTTTCATCGCACCATGCCTCGTTAGCCATAAGGCATACACCCCCACCCCTCTTCTTACCAGAAAGGTGTTTGTTTCTGTCGGCGCGATGCGTGGAGAAACCCGTTGGCTGCACCGCTTCGGATAGCGTCTCTCCAGTGAGCCATGTTTCCGTGAAGCACAGAACGTTACAGTCTCTGATGTCCCTCTGGAATGCTACCCTTGCTCGGATTTCATCAACCTTGTTGTCAAGAGACTGGACATTGACGCTGATCTTATATACAGTAGTTCTTCTCGACTGTATGTAATGAAACCTAAGATGACCTGGGGTACTAATGTAAGAAATAACACGTAAAAAAAAACAAAAAACTGCATAGTTTTTAGGAACGCGCTGCATGCGATCCATTCTGTCGTCCTGTTTGAAGGCAGGCAGCATTCCTCCTTCATTCCTCCTTCTCCAAACTGATGGTGAGTTGAGTTGATCTTATAAAGTAGCTCCATTTTGGTCTCATCTGTAATGAAACTTTACCCAGATGACCTCTGAATCATTCAGATGTTCATAAAAAAACAAAAGATGGGCATGTTTATGTGCTTTCTTGAGCAGGGGGACCTTTGCATGTGCGCCGGAAGTCCTTCACGGCAGCATTCCTATTTTCTTGGTGACTATGGTCCCAGCTGCCTTGAGATCATTGACAAGAGCTCCAGTTCTGGGCTCATCTCCTCACCTTTCATGATCAGTTGTCCACAAGGTGAGATCTTCATGGATGCCCCAGGCAAAGGGAGATGGACAGTTATTTTGTGTTTCTTCCATTTGCGAATAGGGGCACCAACTGTTGTCACATTTACATTACATTTCAGTCATTTCAGACGCTCTTATCCAGAGCGACTTACAAATTGGTGAATTCACCTTCTGACATCCAGTGGAACAGCCACTTTACAATTGTGCATCTAAATCATTAAGTGGGGTTCTGGGATTACTTATCCTATTCTCATGATCATTGCGGTTTCAACTCCGGAAGGTGAGTGATTGCATGGAGCCCCGCTGTCCTGGCGTCGTGATGGAGTTATTTTGTGTTTCTTCCATTGGGGGGCCAGAATAACAGTTTTGACTGGTTGTCACCTTCCTCAGTGGTAGGGATGGTCTTGCAGGCCCATTCCAGTGCCCTTGTTTGGGTGTAGTCCCTGATCAGATCCTGGAGCCTGGAGTCTTGGCCATGATGGAGAGTTTGGAATCTGATTGATTGATTGCTTCTGTGGACAGGTGTCTTTTATACAGGTAACAAACTGAGATTAGGAGCACTCCCTTTAAGAGTGTGCTCCTAATCTCAGCTCGTTACCTGTATAAAAGACACCTGGGAGCCAGAAATCTTTCTGATTGAGAGGGGGTCAAATACTTATTTCCCTCATTAAAATGCAAATCAATTTACAACATTTTTGACATGCGTTTTTCTGGATTTTTCTGTTGTTATTCTGTCTCTCACTGTTCAAATAAACCTACCATTAAAATTATAGACTGATCATTTCTTTGTCAGTGGGAAATTGTACAAAATCAGCAGGGGATCAAATACTTTTTTCCCTCACTGTAGGTTTCCCACTTATGCGTGACACAAATTGCGATTTGGGTGAGGGGAATGGGCAGGGTATATGCAAATTAAATACTGTAGTATTTACTATAGTTAAAAATCATGTTTTTGCAGACTGTAGTGTTTTTAGGGACGTTACTGTAATATCTACTATAGTGCTTTTTTGCAGATAATACTTTAGTATTTACTATAGTATTCTACAGTAAACTACAACATTCTATAGTACTATACATGATCGAGGGATACTAGTGTGTTGCATAGTATTCTACGGTATAGTACAGTTTATTGCAAAGTTCTATAGTATGTACTCTAGTATTCTATTGTAAACTCTATTATTATTTAATGTGGGGAGGCATCATCCTCAATGACAAAAAGTTTTCTAAATATACGGACCCAAGAGTCAGTGCTGTCGTTGCGTCGCTGATGGATTCATGCAAACGTCAGCTAGGCTTTGAGCAGTGTTCTTTAGCCTTTAGAAGGCAACGTCTGCAGGGAGGAGGGAAGGGACTCTGCACTGGTTTCATCTTCAAAGACTCTCCCACCTGCTGCCTTTTCATTTCTTCATGTTTGGGATAAAGCCGCTTGGCTATATAGAGTGCCGGGGGTGATAGCCTATGGGCATACAAGATGTGGTATTCTCAGAGTCTGTTCTCTGTACCCTGAAGCAGTGGTTCATTAGAAACATCCACCTTGAGTGCAAAACAGTGGAGCATTTAGCACATTTGAAACAGTTAACTTAATAGTTGTATGATATCTAGCAGGAAAACATATAGTGGTGAATTCCATACTCTAACTAGATCACCTGGCGCATGCTGCACAACAGTGAGTGACAAGGCTCCGGTCTCTTGTTGTTGTGTGCTTGTAAACAAACACCATGTGACTGGGGACTACAGGTAAGCTTCATAATGAAAAATTATGTGACTGGTGAAATGAACAACACAATATTCTTTATCGCTTAAAGTATTGCAAAGTTGACTGTAGGTATTTACTTAAAGAGTAGCTACAAATATTCCAATTGAGAAAAAAAAATAAAAAGTCAAAGAAATAGTTTAAACTGTATCGACGGTATTGAAAAACCATCCCGTGGCTATCCTGTGGCTCCAGAGGTCAGTGGTTTCTCGTGGACATGGTCACTCAGGAGTGAGGGGCTGTCAGGCAGATCTATCCCACACTGAGGGGTCAACACAGACTCAATAGATAAGACACTAGACTCTAGAGCCAGTAGAGGCCCTCTCTACAGACTGCAGCACTGTAGTATAAAATGTCCTTAAATGTGCCTGGCATACACTACACCAACAGTGTTACTGTCATTGTTTCTCTCCAATCAAATCGGATTTGAATTGGTTGCATACA
Source organism: Oncorhynchus masou masou (assembly GCF_036934945.1). Classification (NCBI taxonomy): domain Eukaryota; kingdom Metazoa; phylum Chordata; class Actinopteri; order Salmoniformes; family Salmonidae; genus Oncorhynchus; species Oncorhynchus masou. The sequence goes on along the minus strand of NC_088220.1, from coordinate 30,467,211 downwards.
CATGTTTAGCAGATGTTATTGCAGGTGTAGAGAAAAGCTTGTGTTCCTGGCTCCAACAATATCTAACAATACACACAAGTCTACAAGTAAAATTGAATTAAAAGATATATAAATATTTGGTGTCTGGAATACTAACAAATAAACAAATAAAGATATATAAAGTGCATTTGGAAAGTATTCAGACCCCTTCAGCTTTTACACATTTTGTTATGTTCCAGCCTTATTCTAAAATGGATTAAATAGTTTTTTTCCCCTTCATCAATCTACACACAGTACCCTTTAATGACAATGAAATAACAGGTTTTTTGAATGTTTTGTAAATGTATTAAAAATAAAAAACTGAAATATCACATTTACAAGTATTCAGACCCTTTACTCTGTACTTTGTTGAAGCACCTTTGGCAGCGATTACATCCTCAAGTCTTCTTGGGCATGACGCTACAATCTTGGCACACTTGTATTTGGGGAGTTTCTCCCATTATTCTCTGCAAATCCTCTCAAGCTCTGTCAGGTTGGATGGGGAGCGTCGCAGCACAGCTATTTCCAGGTCTCTCTAGAGATGTTCGATCGGGTTCAAGTCCGGGCTCTGGCTGGGCCACTCAAGGACATTCAGAGACTTGTCCCGAAGCCATTCCTGCGTTGTCTTGCATGTGTGCTTAGGGTCGTTGTCCTTTTGGAAGGTGAACCTTCGCCCCAGTCTGAGGTCCTGAGTGCCCTGGAGTAGGATTTCATCAAGGATCTCTCGGTACTTTGCTCTGTTCATCTTTCCCTCGATCCTGACTAGTCTCCCAGTCCCTGCCGCTGAAAAACATCCCCATAGCATGATGCTGCCACCACCGTGCTTCACCGTAGGGATGGTGCCAGGTTTCCTCCAGACATGACACTTGGCATTCAGGCCAAAGAGTTCAATCTTTGTTTCATCAGAAAAGAGAATCTTGTTTCTCATTGTCTGAGAGTCTTTAGATACCTTTGGCAAACTCCAAGCTGTCTGTCATGTGCCTTTTACTGAGGGGTGGCTTTCGTCTGGCCACTCTACCATAAAGGCCTGATTGGTGGTGCTGCAGAGATGGTTGTCCTTCTGGACGCTTCTCCCATCTCAACAGAGGAAATCTGGAGCTCTGTCAGAGTGACCCTCGGTTTCTTGGCCACCTCCCTGACCAAGAGCCTTCTCCACCGATTGCTAAGTTTGGCCTGGCAGCCAGCACTAGGAAGAATCTTGGTGGTTCCAGACTTCTTCCATTTAAGAATTATGGAGGCCACTGTGTTCTTGGTGACCTTCAATGCGACAGAACTGTTTGGGTACCCTTCCCCAGATATGTGCCTCGACACAATCCTGTCTCGGCACTCTATGACCATTTCTTCGACCTCGTGCCATGGTTTTTGCTCTGACATGCATTGTTAGTTGTGGGACTTCATATAGACAGGTGTGGGCCTTTCCAAATCATGTCCAACCAATTGAAATTACCAGAGGTGGATCCCAATCAAGTTGTAGAAACATCTGAAGGATGATCAATGGAAACAGGATGACCCCGAGCTCAATTTCGAGTCGCATAGCAAAGGGTCTGAAAACTTATGTAAATAAGGTATTTTATATATTCTAAAAATCTGTTTTCGCTTTGTCATTTTGGGGTATTGTGGGTAGATTGATGTGGGGAAAAAATGCATTTAATCATTTTTAGAATAAAGCTGTAATGTAACAAAATGTGGAAAAGGAGAAAAGGGTCTGAATACTTTCTGAATGCACTATGTACACACTACATGACCAAAAGTATGTGGACACCTGCTCATCGAACATCTCATTCCAAAATCATGGGCATTAATATAGAGTTGGTCTTTCCTTTGCAGCTATAACAGCCTCCACTCTTCTGGGAAGGCTTTCCACTAGATGTTGGAACATTGCTGCGGGGATTTGCTTCCATTCAGTCACAGGAGCATTAGTGAGGTTGGACACTGATGTTGGGCGATAAGACCTGGTTTGCAGTCGGCGTTCCAATTCATTCTAAAGATGTTTGATGGGGTTGAGGTCAGGGCTCTGTGCAGGCCAGTCAAGTTCTTCCACACCGATCTCGACAAACCATTTCTCTATGGACCTCGCTATGTGCACAGGGGACATTGTCAAGCTGAAACAGGAGAGAGCCTTCCCCAAACTGTTGCCACAAAGCTGAAAGCACAGAATCGTCTAGAATGTCATTGTATGATGTAGGGTTAAGATTTCCCTTCACTGGAAGTAAGGGGCTTAGCCGGAACCATTAAAAACAGTATTCCTCCTCCACCAAACTTTAAAGTTGGAAATATGTATTCGGGCAGGTAACGTTCTCCTGGCATCCGCCAAACCAAGATTCGTCCGTCGGACTACCACATGGTGAAACGTGATTCCTCACTCCAGAGAACGTGTTTCCACTGCTCCAAAGTCTAATGGCCAGGAGCTTTACACCACTCCAGCCAAAATTTGGCTTTGCGCATGATGATCTTAGGCTTGTGTGTGGCTGCTCAACCATGGAAACCCATTTCATGAAGCTCCCGACAAACAGTTCTTGTCCAGACGTTGCTTCCAGAGGCAGACTGGAACTCGGCAGTGAATGTTGCAACCGAGGACAAACTATTTTTACGAGTAACACTTCACAACAACAGCACTTACAGTTGACCGGGCAGCTCTAGCAGGGCAGAAATGTAATGAAATGAATTGTTGGAAAGGTGGCATTCTATGACTGTGCCATGTTAAAAGTCACTAGGGCTCTTCGGAAAGGCTAGTCTACTGCCAATGTTTGTCTATGGAGATTGTTTTGCTGTGTTCTTGATTTATACACCTGTCAGCAGCGGGTGTGGCTGAAATAGCCAAATCCACTAAATTGAAAGGGTGTTCACATACTTTTGTAACTATATATATAGTGTATGTATTTATGTATCAATACTGTGTGTATGTGTGTGTATGTATATTTGTACATATACATATACATACATATATACATACACACATACACACAGTATTGATACATAAATACATACACTATATATATAGTTACAAAAGTATGTGGACACCCTATATATATAATATATATATTGCCAGTCAGAAGTTTGTACACAACTACTCATTCAAGGGTTTTTCTTTATTTTTACTATTTTCTACATTGTAGAATAATAGTGAAGCCATCAAAACTATGAAATAACACATATGGAATCATGTAGTAACCAAAATGCTGCACAACAGTGAGTGACAAGGCTCCGGTCTCTTGTTGTTGTGTGCTTGTAAACAAACACCATGTGACTGGGGACTACAGGTAAGCTTCATAATGAAAAATTATGTGACTGGTGAAATGAACAACACAATATTCTTTATCGCTTAAAGTATTGCAAAGTTGACTGTAGGTATTTACTTAAAGAGTAGCTACAAATATTCCAATTGAGAAAAAAAAATAAAAGTCAAAGAAATAGTTTAAACTGTATGTATTGAAAAACCATCCTGTGGCTATCCTGTGGCTCCAGAGGTCAGTGGTTTCTCGTGGACATGGTCACTCATGAAAAATTAGTGAGGGGCTGTCAGGCAGATCTATCCCACACTGAGGGGTCAACACAGACTCAGTGAGGGGCTGTAGATAAGACACTAGACTCTAGAGCCAGTAGAGGCCCTCTCTACAGACTGCAGCACTGTAGTATAAAATGTCCTTAAATGTGCCTGGCATACACTACACCAACAGTGTTACTGTCATTGTTTCTCTCCAATCAAATCGGATTTGAATTGGTTGCATACACATGTTTAGCAGATGTTATTGCAGGTGTAGAGAAAAGCTTGTGTTCCTGGCTCCAACAATATCTAACAATACACACAAGTCTACAAGTAAAATTGAATTAAAAGATATATAAATATTTGGTGTCTGGAATACTAACAAATAAACAAATAAAGATATATAAAGTGCATTTGGAAAGTATTCAGACCCCTTCAGCTTTTACACATTTTGTTATGTTCCAGCCTTATTCTAAAATGGATTAAATAGTTTTTTTCCCTTCATCAATCTACACACAGTACCCTTTAATGACAATGAAATAACAGGTTTTTTGAATGTTTTGTAAATGTATTAAAAATAAAAAACTGAAATATCACATTTACAAGTATTCAGACCCTTTACTCTGTACTTTGTTGAAGCACCTTTGGCAGCGATTACATCCTCAAGTCTTCTTGGGCATGACGCTACAATCTTGGCACACTTGTATTTGGGGAGTTTCTCCCATTATTCTCTGCAAATCCTCTCAAGCTCTGTCAGGTTGGATGGGGAGCGTCGCAGCACAGCTATTTCCAGGTCTCTCTAGAGATGTTCGATCGGGTTCAAGTCCGGGCTCTGGCTGGGCCACTCAAGGACATTCAGAGACTTGTCCCGAAGCCATTCCTGCGTTGTCTTGCATGTGTGCTTAGGGTCGTTGTCCTTTGGAAGGTGAACCTTCGCCCCAGTCTGAGGTCCTGAGTGCCCTGGAGTAGGATTTCATCAAGGATCTCTCGGTACTTTGCTCTGTTCATCTTTCCCTCGATCCTGACTAGTCTCCCAGTCCCTGCCGCTGAAAAACATCCCCATAGCATGATGCTGCCACCACCGTGCTTCACCGTAGGGATGGTGCCAGGTTTCCTCCAGACATGACACTTGGCATTCAGGCCAAAGAGTTCAATCTTTGTTTCATCAGAAAAGAGAATCTTGTTTCTCATTGTCTGAGAGTCTTTAGATACCTTTGGCAAACTCCAAGCTGTCTGTCATGTGCCTTTTACTGAGGGGTGGCTTTCGTCTGGCCACTCTACCATAAAGGCCTGATTGGTGGTGCTGCAGAGATGGTTGTCCTTCTGGACGCTTCTCCCATCTCAACAGAGGAAATCTGGAGCTCTGTCAGAGTGACCCTCGGTTTCTTGGCCACCTCCCTGACCAAGAGCCTTCTCCACCGATTGCTAAGTTTGGCCTGGCAGCCAGCACTAGGAAGAATCTTGGTGGTTCCAGACTTCTTCCATTTAAGAATTATGGAGGCCACTGTGTTCTTGGTGACCTTCAATGCGACAGAACTGTTTGGGTACCCTTCCCCAGATATGTGCCTCGACACAATCCTGTCTCGGCACTCTATGACCATTTCTTCGACCTCGTGCCATGGTTTTTGCTCTGACATGCATTGTTAGTTGTGGGACTTCATATAGACAGGTGTGGGCCTTTCCAAATCATGTCCAACCAATTGAAATTACCAGAGGTGGATCCCAATCAAGTTGTAGAAACATCTGAAGGATGATCAATGGAAACAGGATGACCCCGAGCTCAATTTCGAGTCGCATAGCAAAGGGTCTGAAAACTTATGTAAATAAGGTATTTTATATATTCTAAAAATCTGTTTTCGCTTTGTCATTTTGGGGTATTGTGGGTAGATTGATGTGGGAAAAAATGCATTTAATCATTTTTAGAATAAAGCTGTAATGTAACAAAATGTGGAAAAGGAGAAAAGGGTCTGAATACTTTCTGAATGCACTATGTACACACTACATGACCAAAAGTATGTGGACACCTGCTCATCGAACATCTCATTCCAAAATCATGGGCATTAATATAGAGTTGGTCTTTCCTTTGCAGCTATAACAGCCTCCACTCTTCTGGGAAGGCTTTCCACTAGATGTTGGAACATTGCTGCGGGGATTTGCTTCCATTCAGTCACAGGAGAATTAGTGAGGTTGGACACTGATGTTGGGCGATAAGACCTGGTTTGCAGTCGGCATTCCAATTCATTCTAAAGATGTTTGATGGGGTTGAGGTCAGGGCTTTGTGCAGGCCAGTCAAGTTCTTCCACACCGATCTCGACAAACCATTTCTCTATGGACCTCGCTATGTGCACAGGGGACATTGTCAAGCTGAAACAGGAAAGGGCCCCAAACTGTTGCCACAAAGCTGAAAGCACAGAATCGTCTAGAGTGTCATTGTATGATGTAGGGTTAAGATTTCCCTTCACTGGAAGTAAGGGGCTTAGCCGGAACCATTTAGAACAGTATTCCTCCTCCACCAAACTTTAAAGTTGGAAATATGTATTCGGGCAGGTAACGTTCTCCTGGCATCCGCCAAACAAAGATTCGTCCGTCGGACTACCACATGGTGAAACGTGATTCCTCACTCCAGAGAACGTGTTTCCACTGCTCCAAAGTCTAATGGCCAGGAGCTTTACACCACTCCAGCCAAAATTTGGCTTTGCGCATGATGATCTTAGGCTTGTGTGTGGCTGCTCAACCATGGAAATCCATTTCATGAAGCTCCCGACAAACAGTTCTTGTCCAGACGTTGCTTCCAGAGGCAGATTGGAACTCGGCAGTGAATGTTGCAACCGAGGACAAACTATTTTTACGAGCAACACTTCACAACAACAGCACTTACAGTTGAGGGCAGCTCTAGCAGGGCAGAAATGTAATGAACTGAATTGTTGGAAAGGTGGCATTCTATGACTGTGCCATGTTGAAAGTCACGAGTGCTCTTCGGAAAGGCTAGTCTACTGCCAATGTTTGTCTATGGAGATTGTTTTGCTGTGTTCTTGATTTATACACCTGTCAGCAGCGGGTGTGGCTGAAATAGCCAAATCCACTAAATTGAAAGGGTGTTCACATACTTTTGTAACTATATATATAGTGTATGTATTTATGTATCAATACTGTGTGTATGTGTGTGTATGTATATTTGTACATATACATATACATACATATATACATACACACACATACACACAGTATTGATACATAAATACATACACTATATATATAGTTACAAAAGTATGTGGACACCCTATATATATAATATATATATTGCCAGTCAGAAGTTTGTACACAACTACTCATTCAAGGGTTTTTCTTTATTTTTACTATTTTCTACATTGTAGAATAATAGTGAAGATATCAAAACTATGAAATAACACACATGGAATCATGTAGTAACCAAAAAAGTGTTAAACAAATCAAAATATATTTTATATGCGATTCTTTAAAGTAGAAACCCTTTGCCTTGATGACAGCTTTCACACTCTTTCAACCAGCTTCATGAGGAATGCTTTTCCAACAGTCTTGAAGAAGTTCCCACACATGCTGAGCACTTGTTAGCTGCTTTTCCATCGCTCTGCGGTCCAACTCATCCCAAACCATCTCAATTAGGTTGAGGTCGGGAGATTGTGGAGGCCAGGTCATCTGATACAGCACTCCATCACTCTCCTTCTTGGTGAAATAACCCTTACACAGCCTGAAGGTGTGTTTGAGGTCATTGTCCTGTTGAAAAACAAATGATAGTCCTACTAAGAGCAAAGCAGATAGGATGGCGTATTGCTGCAGAATGCTGTGGTATCCATGCTAGTTAAGTGTGCCTTGAATTCTAAATAAATCACTGACAGTGTCACCAGTAAAGCACACCCCACATCAAATCAAATGGTATTGTCACCAGTTAAATGCTTACTTACAAGTCCCTAACCAACAATGCAGTTTAAAAAATACAAATGGTATAAAAGTAACAACAGTTAAAGAGCAGCAGTAAAATAACAATAGTGAGACTATATTCATGGCCTTCCCTGTGACATCGGGTGGTGTAGGTGTCCTGGAGGGCAGGTCTAAATAATCAAATCAAATGTATTTGTCACCCATGGTTAGCAGGTTAATGATGCGAATTGTTGTGTTTGCCCCGGTTGCAGACCTCACTACGAACCCTACTACCTTATACACACTGGAGAGCCTTACATAGGCAAGATCGTGGGCGGAGCATAGTTGCCGTACCAGGCAGTGATACAGCCCGACAGGATGCTCTCATTGAAGTGGCGAGTGTGCATCTGTAGTAGTTGAGTTTGTGAGTGCTTTTGGTGACAAGCCTTGAGATAGAATTTCTTCAGCCTCACCTGAGGTTGAAGAACAGGCGCTGTCCTGATCTTTATGGCCTTCCTTCTTCACGATGCGTTGTGCAGTCTGTGTGAGTTGTGGACCAATTCAGTTTGTCTGTGATGTGTACAGCCTCCGAGGAACTGTCTGTGTGAGTGGACCAAACTGTGATGTGTACACCGAGGAACTACCCTCTCCACTACTGTTCCATCGATGTGGATTGGGGGGTGTTCCCTCTGCTGTTTCCTGAAGTCCACAATCATCTCCTTAGTTTTGTTGACGTTGAGTGTGAGGTTATTTTCCTGACACCACACTCTGAGGGCCCTCACCTCCTCCCTGTAGGCCGTCTCGTCGTTGTTGGTAATCAAGCCTACCACTATTGTGTCGTCTCGCAAACTTGATGATTGAGTTGGAGGCGTGCGTGGCCACGCAGTCGTGGGTGAACAGGGAGTACAGGAGAGGGCTCAGAACGCACCCTTGTGGGGCCCCAGTGTTGAGGATCAGCGGGGTGGAGATGTTGTTACCTACCCTCACCACCTGGGTGCGGCCCGTCAGGAAGTCCAGTACCCAGTTGCACAGGGCGGGGTCGAGACCCAGGGTCTCGAGCTTGATGACGAGCTTGGAGGGTACTATGGTGTTAAATGCTGAGGTGTAGTCAATGAACAGCATTCTCACATAGGTATTCCTCTTGTCCAGATGGGTTAGGGCAGTGTGCAGTGTGGTTGGGATTGCATAGTCTGTGGACCTATTTGGGTGGTAAGCAAATTGGAGTGGGTCTAGGGTGTCAGGTAGAGTGGAGGTGATATGGTCCTTGACTAGTCTCTCAAAGCACTTCATGAGTCGTTTAGCTCAGTTACCTTAGCTTTCTTGGGAACAGGAACAATGGTGGCCCTCTTGAAGCATGTGGGAACAGCAGACTGGGATAAGGATTGATTGAATATGTCCGTAAAAACACCAGCCAGCTGGTCTGCGCATGCTCTGAGGATGCGGCTGGGGATGCCATCTGGGCCTGCAGCCTTGCGAGGGTTAACACGTTTAAATGTTTTACTCACCTCGGCTGCAGTGAAGGAGAGTCCGCATGTTTTGGTTGCGGGCCGTGTCAGTGGCACTGTATTGTCCTCAAAGCGGGCAAAAAAGTTATTTAGTCTGCCTGGGAGCAAGACATCCTGGTCCGTGACTGGACTGTTTTTCTTTTTGTAATCCGTGATTGACTGTAGACCCTGTCACATACCTCTTGTGTCTGAGCCATTGAATTGCGATCCTACTTAGCTTGTTTGATTGCCTTGCGGAGGGAATCCATTGCTCATGTTTCTTGGCCCAACCAAGTCTCTTCTTCTTCTTAGTGTTCTTTAGTAGTGGTTTCCTTGCAGCAATCTGACCACGAAGGCCTGATTCATGCAGTCTCCTCTGAAACAGTTGATGTAGAGATGGGTCTGTTACTTGAACTCTGAGAAGTGTTTATTTTGGCTGCAATCTGAGGTGCAGTTAACTGAACTTCTCCTCTGCAGCAGAGGTAACTCTGGGTCTTCCTGTCCTGTGGCGGTCCTCATGAGTCCTAGTTTCATCATAGCGCTTGATGTTTTTTGCGACTGCACTCGAAGAAATGTTAAAAGTTCTTGAAATGTTTGATACTGAATCACCTTCACATCTTAAAGTAATGATTGACTGTCATTTCTCTTTGCTTATTTGAGCTGTTGCTATGATATGGACTTGGTCTTTTACCAAATAGGGATATCTTATGTATACCAACCCTACCTTGTCACAACACAACTGATTGGCTCAAATGCATTAAGAAGGAAATAAATTCCACAAATGAACTTTTAACAAGGCACACCTGTTAACTGAAATATATTCCAAATGAATACCTCTTGAAGCTGGTTGAGAGAATGCCAAGAGTGGAGCACAGCTGACATCAAAGCAGAGGGTGTCTACTTTGAAGAATCTCAAATATAAAATATATTTGGATTTGTTTAACACTGTTTTGGTTACTACATGATTTCATATGGGTTATTTCATAGATATGTCTTCATTATTATTCTACAGTGTCGAAAATAGTAAAAATAAAGAAAATCCTGGAATAAGTACGTGTCCAAACTTTTGACTGGTACGGTGTTTTTGATGGGATGTATAGACATTATGGACAGTATGTGGATATAATATATAGTATATCTGTAGAATACATGGATAGAGTAGTATATGAACCACAATAGTTGAATAGGATGGCCTTGACTAGAATACAGTATATACATTTAAAGTGGGGAAAACAGTATGTAAACATTATTAAAGTGACCAGTGTTCCATGTCTATGTTAATGTTTTATTTCACCTTTATTTAACCAGGTAGGCTAGTTGAGAACAATTTCTCATTTACAACTGCGACCTGGCCAAGATAAAGGAAAGCAGTGCGACAAAACAAACAACACAGAGTTACACATAAACAATCGTACAGTCAATAACACAATAGAAAAATCTATGTACAGTATGTACATAGGGTAGCAGCCTCTAAGGTGCAGGGATGAGTAATTGGGTGGTAGCCGGATGGTGACAGTGATTAAAGTTCAGGGCAGGGTACTGGGTGGAGGCCGCCTATTGAAGGCTATTTAAGAGTTTGATGGCCTTGAGATAGAAGCAGTTTTTCAGTCTTTTGGTCCCAGTTTTGATGCACTTGTACTGACCTCGCCTTCTGGATGATAGCGGGTTGAACAGGCTGTGGCTCGGGTGGCTGAGGTCCTTGATGATCTTGGCTTTCAGGGTCTTAGGGGCCAAGACTCATTTCTTCTTCACAACACTGTCTGTGTATGTGGACCATTTCAGAATGTCACTGATGTGTATGCCGAGGAACTTGAAGCTTTTCACCTTTTCCACTGCGGCCCTGTCACTGTGGATAGGGGGTTGCTCCCTCTGATGTCTCCTGAAGTCCACAATCAGCTCCTTCGTTTTGTTGATGTGGAGGGAGAGGCTATTTTCCTGGCACCATTCCGCCAGGGCCCTAACCTCCTTCCTGTAGGCTGTCTTGTCGTTGTTGGTAATCAGGCCTACCATTGTTTTGTCGTCTGCAAACTTGATGATTGAGTCGGAGGCGTGCATGGCCATGCAGTCATAGGTGAACAGGGAGAACAGGAGGTGGCTGAGCACGCGCCCTTGTGGGGCCCCTGTGTAGAGGATCAGCGTAGTGGTGTTGTTTCCTACCTTCACCACCTGGGGACGGCCTGTCAGGAAGTCCAGGACCCAGTTGCACTGGGCAGGAATCAGACCCAGGGCCCCGAGCTTAATGATGAGCTTGGAGGGTACTATGGTGTTGAAGGCTGAGCTGTAGTCAATAAACAGCATTCTTACATAGCTATTCCTCTAGTCCAGATGGGATAGGGAAGTATGCAGGGTGATGGTGATTGCATCACCCGTGGATCTATTGGGGCAGTATGAAAATTGCAGTGGGTCTAGGGTGTCGGGTAAGGTGGAGGGGATATGATCCTTAACTAGCCTCTCAACGCACTTCACGATGACAGAAGTGGGTGATAGTAATTTAGTTCAGTTACCTTTGCTTACTTGGGTACAGGAACAATAGTGAACGTCTTGAAGCAAATAGGGACAGCAGACTGGGATAGGGAGAGATGAGTATGTCCGTAAACACTCCAGCCAGCTGGTCTGCGCATGCTCTGAGGATGCAGTTAGCGATGCCATCTGGGCTGGCAGCCTTGCGAGGGTTAACACGCTTAAACGTCTTACTCACGTCGGCCACAAAGAACGAGAGCTCAGACCGGGCGAGCGGCCTGTGTCGGTTCCACTGTGTTATCATCAAAACGGGCAAAGAAAGTGTTTAGCTTGTCTTGGAGCAAGAAGCCAGATGGCTCATAATAATGTCTGGAAAGGAGTGAATGGAATGGCATCAAACACATGGAATCCACTAATTCCACTCCAGCCATTACCAAGAGCCTGTCCTCCCCAATTAAGGTGCCACCACCCTCCTGTGCACTGTAAGCACTACAAGTTTGAGACTCGTTTTTCTAAACCCATTGCAATTACATCCATCCTCACGTGTTTGAGAATGTCTGGGATGTCAGCCTGTACTGTCTCATTGCTGAGTCTTATAAAGACCTATACTAGGATGACAAGGGGACAAATTCATCACATAACAATACCATGAGACCAGTCAAAACATGTTCTCTTCAGTTGAACATTGTTATGTGAGCTAAAAGGACAGTTTGGCTGCCACAAAAATAAAATATCCAATCTGTCTTCTGTAGACACACAGAGAAATGTGCTGGATATAAATACATCAAGTAGATAGATGGATTTAATTATGGCCGTTCTGACACAATGTGGATTTTTGTATCTCTTATCAGCTCTCAGGGCTCTGGCTTGGGAGACACATCTTGAATGCAACACTGCCACCTGTTGATCATATAGTGTACAAACTCACTTCCAACAGGATGTTCTTATGTTCAAGATTGAGTTGTGCTTGTTCAGGAAATGGGGTAAAGTAAAGGGTACTAAGGTTATGCCGGTCATGTTAAATTAACCTTTATCACACTGTGGCCTTTTCCAATTTGGGCAAAAGTATGTCCTTCATCCTCTCTCCTCCATCCTGACCTGGAAACCAAGTGGTCGAGGAGTGTCAATTCGTTAGTAGGCAAACGGAAGACGATCCTCCTCGATAGCCTCATTTGGCGAGGAACTACAAGCCTATCCTACCGGAGTCCTTCGCAGAAGCGCTTTGAAATCAGCCACACCCCCTTTGAATATTGTTTTCTCGAAGGACAAAAGCATCCAAACATTTAAAAATGATACCCTACTTATTCTGTCATCTATAAAATATATTGCATACATTTGATGTATTGCATACATCCTTTCATGTATAAAATGCATTGAAGGAGAGTCTCACAAAGGAGAGTCTCATTTCATACAAGCTCATTTTCATACACTTTACTTTCCGCCTCTCATCGATTACCTTTGACCGTTATCAAAAGGAGGCAAGAGAGAATGGAGAGAGGATGCAGGAGTTGAGCAAATCCAATTGAGAAAAGGCCACAGATTACGTCTGCTTCCCAGTTCTTTCTGTTTGCCTACAGTGAGAGTCGATATGACAACACATGGATGGACATACCGGTCTGGCTGTGGAATATGGAGCATGTGTGCTGGAGAGTCATTTTATTGATGGGGACTGGCCCAGACTCACTCAGACCATAGCGTTTCACCTGTCACTGGTGCAATGGAAAGACATAAAGGGGACACGTCTCAGAGGAAGAAGAGAGAGAGCGATTTGGCAGCAGTCAAACTGCCTTCTGCCAAAAACGATCAGGTCATTCTTACATTAGGCCTCTGAGGAGAGGTGAGGAACCTGTTTGGGAAACAGCTGTCATATTGTTATGGCAGTGTTTATTTTAGGAGTATTTTAGGAGTTGGTTGAGTTAAGGAGGTCAGCCTTTGATTATTTGATTTATTACTTTTTGTAATAGTGCATAGAAGTCTGATATGAAAATAGTAGACTCCTCTCCCCTATCCACTAAGAACTAAAGTGCACTACACTAACCTCATTTTCCCATGATCCCCAGTGAAAACTAAACTACACACTGGAATGTCTTTCCCTGGGTGAGAAGAGAGCAGACAAACTCTTTGATGTAATAAATGGAATCCACTGCAGGGCTGCGAGACACGCCCTGTTCCGACCCCGCCGAGGGCCAGGATATCTTCTTGCAACACTCCAACCTCTCGACTCCGTGCAGTCGTAAAGAGCTGCAGTTTCTCACTGACGGCCTAACATTACTGTAGCAGAAAGCCACTAAGCCAAAATGGCTTGGCATTGGCTTCCATTTTGGCTCCTAAGGATCACAAAAAAAGCAGACAACACCAAAACAAACAACATGACTAAGTCTTCAGACATCTGAGGGTGTGAGAAGGTGCGTCTCGACAAAGCGTGGCTTTTAGCATCCTCTTCTCTCTGGTCTGGTTTAGTCTGGTCTGGGTTAGGCTAGTCTGGTCTGGGTTAGGCTAGTCTGGTCTGGGTTAGGCTGGTCTGGATTAGGCTGGTCTGGTCTGGGTGAGTCTGGTCTGGGTTAGGCTGGTCAGGGTTAGGCTAGTCTGGTCTGGTCTGGGTTAGGTTGGTCGGATCTGGATTGGGCTGGTCCGGTCTAGGTTAAGATGGTCTGAATTAGGTTAGGCTGGTCTGGTTTGGTTAGGCTGGTCTGGGTAAGGTGGGTCTGATTTGGGTTAGGTGGGTCTGATCTGGGTTAGGCTGATCTGGGTTAGTCTGGTCTGGGTTAGGCTGGTCTGGTTAGGCTGGTCTGATCTGGGTTAGGCTGGTCTGATCTGGGTTAGGCTGGTCTGGTCTGGGTATAGAGTGGGGCGTCAGTGAGAAGAGGGGAGACAGGGATTAGCTTAACTATCCAGTCTCTGATTCCATCCCATTAACCTATATTCAATTCAATGAGTGTGGTGCTGGTCCTGTTCCATGTGAAAACCCCATGGATTAGTTCTGGGGTAATTAGTAGGAGTGCAGCAGATTACCGTACTGCATGTCTGTATCTGTATGGTTCAGTTACCACTCCCTCCCTTCCTCATGGAGTCCTCTAGCCAGACAGTACTGGGTATAACTCCCATGAGACACAATTGCCATGTCTATAGAGGACTGCAACAGGCCAAGAGGGATGCCACCGTGAAACCTGTTAAGGCACACAAGAAGTCTCTGAATTAATAGCTCCTAATTGAAAACAAGTTGAACTCCTCTGCATTAGCCTTGACAGTAAAGAAATCACACACACACATGTCACACACATAGATATGCAAGAAGAATATAGGGGATCACATTAGCACAAATACCACAAAAACCACATACACGCACACACTAGCACACCATCTCTAATGTCACACAAGATGCCACCGCCTCCCAGGCAGTGACCAGTTATTGCTCTCCGTTTCCAGACGTAAATCAGAGAACACACCCTCGGGCAGGAAACACACAGCCAATCTAAAACCCTTTTCATCTCATCAGTGGCTCTCTACTGATTCCTCATCAGCAATGGCCTCCAAACACAGAGTTATCACTGGGTTCGTACACCTCAATTCAGACTGATATCACCACGGAGTCACTGTGTAGAACAGCGTCGTAGCCTCTCAGTCAGACACACAGCATTTCCTGCCGTGTCATTAGAGCTCCCTCTAGTGAAATGACAGGAGAGGCAGCCTAGAGAGAATAATACGATTCCATACAACGATGCAGTGTGACAAATTCTCTCAGTTTAGTTGTATCATCTATTCTTAGACCTCAATACAAAAAGGCAAACTTTCTGTTACCTACATTTCTGTATACATTTCTATTTATATGAACGTGCAGTCCGAGTCTGTTGTCTGACTGGATATTTCTTTCATACATTAACCAGACAGCTGTCAAAAAAAGGTGCCCTGTGTTTGTCAACAGAGCAGACCAGTCCTGGGTGTTAGAAGTTGCTCTGCCCTGTGTTTGTCAACAGAGCAGACCAGTCCTGGGTGTTAGAAGTTGCTCTGCCCTGTGTTTGTCAACAGAGCAGACCGGTCCTGGGTGTTAGATGTTGCTCTGCCCTGGGGTGGTCAACAGAGCAGACCGGTCCTGGATTTTAGATGTTGCTCTACCCTGAGTTTGTCAACAGAGCAGACCGGTCCTGGGTGTTAGATGTTGCTCTGCCCTGTGTTTGTCAACAGAGCAGACTGGTCCTGGGTGTTAGATGTTGCTCCTGACCGGTCCTGGATGTTGATGTTTTGTCACTGGTCCTGGGTGTTAGAAGTTGCTCTGCCCTGTGTTTGTCAACAGAGCAGACCAGTCCTGGGTGTTAGAAGTTGCTCTGCCCTGTGTTTGTCAACAGAGCAGACCAGTCCTGGGTGTTAGAAGTTGCTCTGCCCTGTGTTTGTCAACAGAGCAGACCAGAGTTGCTCTGCCCTGTGTTTGACAGAGCAGACCAGTCCTGGGTGGTTGCTCTGCCCTGTGTTTGTCAACAGAGCAGACCGGTCCTGGGTGTTAGATGTTGCTCTTGCAGACCGGTCCTGGGTGTTAGATGTTGCTCTGCCCTGTGTTTGTCAACAGAGCAGACTGGTCCTGGGTGTTAGATGTTGCTCTTCCCTGTGTTTGTCAACAGAGCAGACCGGTCCTGGATGTTAGATGTTGCTCTGCCCTGTGTTTGTCAACAGAGCAGACTGGTCCTGGGTGTTAGATGTTGCTCTGCCCTGTGTTTGTCAACAGAGCAGACCGGTCCTGGGTGTTAGATGTTGCTCTTCCCTGTCTGCTCTGTCTGGGGATAGTCGATCAGATCTGTTTCTCAGAGGGAGACTGTCTCACTCCTCCCCTTCCCCCCTCACTGGACTCCACTCTTAACTACATAATGGGATTCATTCATTGACTATATTAATCCAGCTGACCATCTGTTCCTCAGCCACTGACCAGACATACAGATTCTTATAATACTGGTAGCAGTAGAGTCCTTGTCTAGCCTTGTGCGCCAGACTCTACTATAAGACTCATGTCTGGTTGAAAGGGAGACTTAGAAGAATTTGTCTAGAATTATTTTAAGTATGAAGTAATCCAGTTGATCTGCTGACGTTTTGTTTACTTACGGTAATGTTGATTTAGAGGAATCCAAGAAAAGTCGAGCTTCGTGATTTATGTGATTTACATTAATTCATTGAAAACCCACATTAACACATGGTAACATTAGCACTATTGTACTTTTCATGAAGCCAACTTTTGCCTAAACACCAACCAAGAAACATTATGGACTAAACGTTTGAATCCCGTTGCTGAAGGATTATTTTGCTGTGACAATACAGGTCAAATTAAGATCCTACATGTGTATTACATACTCCCACTACATCACCCTCTCATCCTGCCTCAGCTGTCATGTCACAGATGTAAGAGGCAAGGAACAGGGTGCCAAGTGGTTGTTGTGCTAGTTTTGAATAAACAGAGCAGTGACTTGACTTCTCATCTCTCCTTCTCTCTCTCCCTCACTCCATCTCTTCCACTACCTCTCTCCCTTTCTCACCTCCTCTACTCATGGGCACCATGCTGCTCTGAGCTTTAAAACATTGCATATTTAAATAGGTGCAGCTTAGAGAGGCTTCGCACGCATTGACGAAGCCTGGAACAAAGGCCAACCTCTACAGCCCTTTCAAGTTAGAATCATCCCTCTTATAGCCTCCCAAAAAAAGGGCATTGAATTCGATTTTTTTTTGTCTTTAAAAATATATATATTTAAATAGAGAAATTATTTGCACTACCAGAGATTACATTGTTTCTAAATTCTGTACAAGCATTTTGGGGATCTGTGTTGAAACGTTTCTTTAGCAAAACAACAATTATCAAATGCTCAAAAACTAATTTACAGAACTTCTGATAATTTTCTTGCCTTTGTACCTAAGTTGCATATCTTAAACATCCTTTTTTAAATCTTTAAATACAAATGTCATCAGTGAATACAAAATTCACTGTTAAGTGTTTTGTTTACAGAATATCAACACCTCCTTTTCATCCGAAGAGAAATGTGTGGAATTGTGTTCATTGTATGTATAATATAGGGAATGATCTCCTGTAAGCAATGGGAACTGTCAAATGTTTGTGATTTTCTACAATATTGCAGACATGCAACAAAAATGAAGTTGGGTTACTCCTAAATTGTCATCTCCAACACTGTGACCTTCCATTGTAGAGCTTTGCTTTGGAACAATTGAGGCCTTTACATTCATATCAGTTGTGTTCCTCCATTTTATGTATTATTTTACAAGGCAAGTCAGTTAAGTATAAATTCTTATTTACATTGGCAGCCTACCCCAGCCAAACTCGGACAATGCTGGACTAATTGTGCACCGCCCAATCACAGGGAGATGTGGTACTGCCTGTATTTGAACCAGGGACTGTAGTGACGCCTCTTGATATGCAGCGCCCGAGACCACTGAGCCACTCGGGAGCAAATGTGACTGTTTTTGAGTAAACAAGCCTACGTATTGAATACATGTGATTTTAGATGTCTATGACACAGATTTTAAAAATCCTGCCCACAATATGCTTTGTTTTTTATTTTTGATCAGGAATAATATTTGATTTGATGTGTATGAAAATGTTTCATTATAATATGTATAAATGGAGAGTAATTGCCCATAATTCTGCACCTTTTGCTAGTTGTATTTCCAGTTGTGATCGTCATGATTGAGTGACTGCAAATCATTTTTGATCGACTGGAATTTTTACAAGACAGACTAACTCTCTGTTTTGTCTGCTTGGTCTCAAGAGTTAATTAAGTATGGTTGGGTTCATTGTTTTTCGTCATCTTTTGATGAATGATTTAGCAATTTGACAGTATCATATAG
Organism: Oncorhynchus masou masou; assembly: GCF_036934945.1. NCBI lineage: Eukaryota > Metazoa > Chordata > Actinopteri > Salmoniformes > Salmonidae > Oncorhynchus > Oncorhynchus masou. The sequence continues at coordinate 30,449,031 of NC_088220.1, read as the reverse complement.
TTTTGATAATCTATATATGTTTTGAGATGGGAACTACATTTCGGAAACGCATCTCCAGCTTTGCACAGGCCACACAGCTCTGTTTCTTGTGTACACTCTTTGGAAAGAAATCTGCAGCATTGTTCAAAAGAAATGCTTATATGCAATTGAGAACTGTAAACTGCACACTAAGAAAAGGCAAAAGAGAAAATGTTTAATGCCAATGTTGTTTTGAGTTAACAAGTAGAAGAAGCCAGACAATAGCTTTTAGAGGCAGTTAATCTGGGATTGCAAAAGGCAACTGGCCAAGAACACTCATCACCTTGATGTCAATTCCCCCTGACACAAGTCCACTAATGAAGTGTGAGTGGGTTTTGCAGCAATTTTTAAAAACAAATATTTCACATTCAAATTATGTGAACTAACACTAACGCACATCCTGTACATATCCCTGTAGTTTTCCTGTAGCATTGGGTCAGGAGGGGGGGTGTTTGAGGGGGGTGTTATTCTATGTAGCTTCTATGTTGTGTCAACTGATTCTATGTATTTATGTGGAATCAGCAGCACTTTTTAGTTGTCCAAGTTCCAGGACAGATTTCCCCATAGGGGACAATCAAGTATATGGTGTCACACTGCCCCTATGTGTTTGAGTATGGCTTTATCCAGTCTGTCTAGAATCATTATTTTGATATAGAAAATTAAGCTGCTCATTTCTAATCTATAAAAACGTTTTCCTTTTTGGCACATTCATATATTTTTTTATTAACACAAATACAAGAGTTTTGATCAATGGTGCCATTTTCAGATACGGGTTACTTATTATTCATTGAAAATATAAAAATCTGACTATGGAGAATGATTTGATGTTTTTTTCCCGACCAGTAGGGGGCATCACTAGCCTCTTAGTGAAGAATTAGTGAGCAACCAAAGCCAATAGTGTTTGGGAAGGATAGGCTGGCTATCCGGGGTAACCACATACAAGGGCGTACATTGGACCTAGAATTTAGTATCTTATTATAACAGGAACAGGTTGTTATACAAGACCCCCAACACCCATACTCAGAGATGATGTATGCATTACCCTCTACCTCTGTTACATTGAGACTGTCATATCTCTGGAATAAGGTATTACTCCAACCACAGGGATATCTTCGGGCAAAGGTACTGGCATAAGAAGAACAGCTAAAACTTGAGTAATTCCGACATGGGTTGTTACCTCTATGTCATCACTGGTGGGCCTCGGGAGACGAACTGTTGCACATTCAAGCAGTTCTAAACCCAAATGAACCAATTTGTGGCTTTTATGCCGCCACCATCCCAAGCTTTTCAAAGTAAATAAGTCCATCTCTTTGAGACAATAATTAAGGAGAGAGAGGGGTATAAAACTGAAGACAGAGAGAGAGTGAGAGAGGGGGGTGTAAGGCTGCACTCCCGAGTGGCGCAGCAGTCTAAGTGCAAGAAGTGTCACCACAGTCCTTGGTTTGAATCCAGGCTGTATCACATCCGGCCGTGATTGTGAGTCCCATAGGGCAGCGCACAATTGGCCCAGTGTCATCCGGGTTTGGCCGGGGTAGACCGGCATTGTGAATAAGAATTTGTTCTTAACTGACTTGCCTAGTTAAATAACAGTTAAATAATGAAAAACAAAAGACAGAGAGAGACAAAAATAATGGTGTTCCAAAAAAGTTAGAGAGAGAGAGAGAGAGAGAAAGAGAGAGGGGTATAAAACTAAAGAGAGAGAGAGAGAGGGGGGGTGGTATAAAACTAAAGAGAGAGAGAGAGAGAGAGAGAGAGGTATAAAACTAAAGAGAGAGAGATAAAGAGTAAAAAGAAAGGGGTATAAAACTAAAGAAGAGAGGGGGGGAGAGAGAGAGAGAGAGAGGAGGGGTATAAAACTAAAAGAGAGAGAGTGAGAGAGAGAGAGAGAGGGGTATAAAACTAAAGAGAGAGAGAGGGGGGGTATAAAACTAAAGAGAGAGAGAGAGAGAGAGGTATAAAACTAAAGAGAGAGAGAGAGAGGTATAAAACTAAAGAAAGAGAGAGAGAGAGAGAGGTATGAAACTAAAGAAAGAGAGAGTGAGAGAGAGAGGGGTATAAAACTAAAGAAAGAGAGAGAGAGAGAGAGAGAGAGGTATAAAACTAAAGAAAGAGAGGGAGAGAGAGAGAGAGTGAGAGAGAGAGAAATGGGTATAAAACTGAGAAAGAAAGAGAGAGAGAGAGAGAGAGAGAGAGAGAGATGGGTATAAAACTAAAGATAGAGAGAAGCCCATCACAACACAGGTAGAAAGCTCTACTAGACCCGGCCCATCACAACACAGATCAGATCAAATCAAATGTTATTTGTCACATAAAGCAGATGTTAAGAGAGTGAGAGAGCTTCCAGTTCCGACAATGGTAATAAAACTAACTAACAATTCCAAAACTAAGAGAGATAAGAGAGATAGAGATATAAAAGTGATGGTGCAGAGCAGCGAGGCAAGATACAGTAGAGAGAGTACAGTACATACATATGAGAGAGAGAGTGGCATAGTTAAAGTGGCTAGTGATACATGTATTACATAAGGAGACCCGACCCATCACAACACAGCTCTACTGGACCCGGCCCATCACAACAGAGCTCTATGGGTATTAAACTAAAGCTCTACTAGAGATCACAACACAGCTCTACTGGAGAGAGAGAAGACCCAGCCCATCACAAGCTCTACTGGACCCGTCCCATCACAACACAGCTCTACTGGACCCGTCCCATCACAACACAGCTCTACTGGACCCGTCCCATCACAACACAGCTCTACTGGACCGTCCCATCACAACACAGCTCTACTGGACCTGGACCCATCACAACACAGCTCTACTGGACCAAACCCATCACAACACAGCTCTACTGGAGAGTCCCATCACAACACAGCTCTACTGGACCTGGCCCATCACAACACAGCTCTAGAGACCGTCCCATCACAACACAGCTCTACTAGACCCGTCCCATCACAAAGCTCTACTGGACCCGTCCCACAAGCTCTGACTGGACCCGACCAGGCCCATCACAACACAGCTCTACTAGACCCGTCCCATCACAACACAGCTCTACTGGACCCGTCCCATCACAACACAGCTCTACTAGACCCGTCCCATCACAACACAGCTCTACTGGACCCGTCCCATCACAACACAGCTCTACTAGACCCGTCCCATCACAACACAGCTCTACTGGACCCGGCCCATCACAACACAGCTCTACTAGACCCGTCCCATCACAACACAGCTCTACTAGACCCGTCCCATCACAACACAGCTCTACTGGACCGTCCCATCACAACACAGCTCTACTAGACCCGTCCCATCACAACACAGCTCTACTGGACCCGTCCCATCACAACACACTCTAAGCCCGGACAAGACAGCTCTACTAGACCCGGCCATCACAACACAGCTCTACTAGATGGGCCCATCACAACACAGCTCTAGAGCCCACACAGATTTCAGACCAGACCCGCCTCAGGACAGCACAACTAGACCCGTCCCATCACAACACAGCTCTACTAGACCA